>NC_056741.1:626065651-626086840 GCF_019279795.1 Protopterus annectens
TGTTTGGCATATTGGAAAAGGGTGGGCTATAGAAGCTTTCTAGAGGCAGCTACACAATTCTCTATATATACCTTTTACAGGGTGTTACAAACTGGATTCCATTTTCTAGATCCGGGACTATTCTCCAGGAGCTCCTGGAGCCATATCCTTCCACCTCCTGGGTTAGATAAGTATTGGTAATAAATCTACAAAAACTAAGGACCACTGCAGCAGTGGGAATGATGAACATAGTGCTGTTGTACAAGTTGCACTTACCCATAACAGTAGATTGAATGCCTCACTGCAGCAGTTGCTGCCTGCAGGTATCCAGAATCCCTGTATACTGTTTTTGATGGGAAATGCTTGTTTTTTTCCTGTTTAGTTTAGGACGATCACTGCATGTAACGTTTAGGCAAGAAAGTCTTGATTTTCCACTCTGGCTGCTGCTTGTGAGAGTGGAAGTGTGGTAAGGAGCCTGAACTTTGATTTGCCTGATCCTTTTCTGTAGACTGCTCCTGCAGTGAGGAATCTGTCATGGACAAGTGCATCTTGCCCACTTGTACTTTGCCATAATTTACAGCAGTTTGATTAACTCTTCATCCTGCAAACCCCCATAAATAAGTAATGCTGGCATTCTCATCCCCTACTAAAACCACATGAACAAAGTCTCTTTGCATAACAGGAGTTTACATTCCTTCAGATGCAACAGAATTCCAATTCTGAGCTCCCTGAAGTTTTTCAAGGGAAAATCTGAGATCTAAATTGGCATACAGTAAACAATAGCACCCCTAGTGATGAAATAAACTTATGGGCAAACCCAACTTATTGCACCCCCATTTAAGAACAGTAAGCATTCTGACGGGCAGTCCACCATAAATTGAATCTTCCCAAACAAAATTATCTACTTTGGTGCTGTCCCAGACACCTAAGTGAACACCTCCCTACCTGCACTGTAGTGGATCACCACAGTATCTGTAAACTCCACCACTCCAACTACAATCAATCTGTTCTCCTTCTAAAAAGTTGCCTTCATCTGAAACGTAAAATTAACTGGAACTAGTTATTTAACCCTTCGACCAGTCAGTGCTGTCTCCGTATTCAACACCAGTTTCCTCAGTATTCTAAATGTGCATGTCCCAATAAGAACCAAAATAATCAAAGCAAATCCAGCACCTTGGCTCATCAGGTAAACCAGACTTTGAACTTGAGGGGCAAGGCATGGGAATCCTGGAGTCTAACCCACAGAAATGTAAGTACATCGGAAATAGCACCAAGCAAAGGGTTAAGCTTGAAGAGAAATCATATTACACTAATCTCAAACTCTTCTTCAGTCAACCAACTAAAGCCTGGTCAAGTCACCTGACCTACCCCTTCTTGTGTCCATCAGTCATCTCAAATGACTTGGCTGTCCGATTCAGTACACAATTCAAAGCAGACCATGAACTTTGTGACGTCTGTCCTAAATCTGTCAACTAACTCTGCACCAAAAACCTTCCTCTAAACTAACACTACACCATAAAATGTTCTCTCTCAAGCACATGTCCAACTCTACTGCAAAAAAAAAAAAAAAAAAAATTGCCTCTAAAACCGGAACTATCACTGCTGTCCTATTTAACTTACTAGGAGAGTATATTAAAATGGCAGCAGATGCTATAGCCTACCCAGTTTCTATACTGATGCTGTATAAACCAATCCATTAAAGAAAACTATGCTTCCAACCTGCTGAAGAAAAAGCTTACGTCTTCCCCTTGCACAACGGCTGCGCTTGCACAGGTCTTGCCAGTTATAGTAGGCATTCTATATCCATTCTCAGAAGTCATTGAGAAATGTGTCCATCAGACAATCTACTATCTCAAACACTGCATGGCTTTTGCTCCAATTATTGTAGTACTATGTTTCTCTCTAACTTCACGGTCACTATAAATCACCACTTGCAGTGCATAGTTAGTGCATCCATTGCAGGAACTGCTACAGACACTCTGATGAATATCATCTTTACTGAGCATTGTTGTGTAAACTGTAATTTCAAGAGTTGAGCTACCTTTTGTACCTCTGCAAGTCAGGAGTCTGTATTTTGAGCCTTTTCTCTTGACCGCTCAGTCTCTAGATAAATGCAAAGAAATGCAGCTTAGTTGCATTTGGCAAAAAGCTGTTCCCACCTCATTTTTTGTAAATGATTCTCTACAAACTGATGTCATAAGAGGGCTACTTTTGTGGGCAGTCCCCTCATGTTTCCACCAGTCAGGAAATCCTGTCTGGCCCAGTTAATTTCCAAGGAAATATCGTCATGATGCAAAGTCCTCTTACGACTATACTCTGCCCTTGTCAGTCCATCATCAAATACTTTACTTTTAGGTTTGCATGTAGGAGCGTTTTTTTTCTGTATATTTTGCAGTGCTAATGACTTTATCATTGTACTTATTGGACTATAATTCTGCGTATTGGTGATGTTATGCAAGTTTTAATGTGTGTTTTATTTGACAGTAGAAAACAGTGTGGGTAATATAATGTTTATCTTTAGCAGCTGCGACACTGGTACATGTTTACCTTTGATGTAAGTAAGAAGGCTCACATTCAGGAAACCAAGTGATGTTAAATACTTTCTGCAGTCTGGATTTGGTGAACACTTGTATATTTGTGACTGATTAAGGTGACTGCTACATTGACGTAAATTGCAAGCAAGAGTGATCTGCTGTGAATGGAGTGCCATTCTTCTCAGCTGCCTAGCTTTTGCTTCCCATAATTCTGTTTCAAGGACTGTTTTGATGAGCTTAGCCTTTTTTATTCTCCTGTGACTACATGTAAAATTATCATTTCAGGAATCCATCTTTAGGTAAAAATCATTTCCTTAAAACTGACCAGCTTCATCCAAGTTTATGGCCTTGGAGGTTTTTGTCAAGTATGGTATATAAGGGGGTACACCATGCAATGAAGACATTGGTGGGATTGTTCTCCATTGTTTACAGGGCTAATTATTTAATGTTGTGTTGTGCTGGCTTTCCACAGCATAGTATGTTTCTTGTGATGGACTTGTTGAGTAGTGCTTACGTGTTTACATGAGTACTCCAATTTTTTTTTCATTTCTGACAGGTGTTCCATTTTATATCACCTTTGATATATACATTGAAGCCTTAAAGCCTAAAATTAGAAGTTATGTACTTAATATAACTTAGCATCTGTGTTGTCCATTTTCATTCTTTCTTACGAATGGGTCTAGGATCCGATTCTATGATCCAATTCGGCTGCATATACAAGACTTTGGATCCAATTTTCGAGCTCCTCCCTCTACGCTTTTAATGCTCTATTCCAGCCCCAACTCCTCAGTTTGCTGCCTTACTCCCCACTATGTTAGAGAGAGAAGGAAATGGAAGGAAAGAATTGAGGCTCAAACCAGGAACTGGAAGGTTCAAAAAACATCTAAAGATCCTTCTAGGAGTGACTGGGCTTGAGCGATCGCTGGTAGGGAGGGTGAAGAAAGAATGAAAATGGACAACCCGGATGCCAAGTTAAATCTGATGTCCTCTTCATTCTTTCATTCTTCCCCATGAATGGGTCAGTGTCCTCAGCTACGTAACTCTCAGGAAGCCCTACAGAAGGACATGCCGGAGAACTGCTTAATCAACGGAAGCTCTGCTTCTGGACGCAATGTCTAATTTGTAACTTGTAACAAAGGTTTGAGTCTTTGACCAAGTGGCTGCAGTGTAAATATTATTGAAGGAAGTTCTTGAAAAGGCAGATGAGGTAGCCATAGATCTAGTGGAGTGAGCTCTAGCGGGTTGAGGCAATTCTAATCCTTTTTAGAGCATAGATCATCAAAATGCAGTTTGTGATCAATTTAGCCAGAGTAATCTTGGGAACTGCGTGCCCAAAGTGGGTAGAGGCAAAGGATGGAAATAGCTGGTCAGACTTTCTAAAATGTTATTTTCTGTGAAGATAAGTGTAATTGTGCACTTCAAGAAGGTGAAGCATGTATTTGCCTTTATTAGTAAAATTTGGAAAAAAGAGTGGTAACTGTATAGACTGGTTAATGTTAGTTTCTGTTGCCACTTTAGGAAGAAAGGGAGGGTTGGTTTGTACAGACACCTGTCTTTATGAAATATGATGCAAGGAGGCTTAGCCGATGGGGCCTGAAGCTCAGAAATATTTTTTTTCTGAAGTGATGGTTACCAAAAGTACAGCTTTCCAAGAAAGAAGCTTCATATCACATTTGTCCGCCAGTTCAAAGGGTTTTTGAGTTAAACCCTGGAGGACAACATTAAGATCCCAAGGAGAAGTATCTTTTATTGGGGGTCTAAGGAAGAAAATTCTCTTCATGAAGGCCTTGCATAATCTGGACGAGGCCAAAGAGAAGGATTAGTCTCCAGAGTGGAAGTTGGAAATGGCTGCCAACTAAAGTTTAATGGTAGAAAAGTTAGTCCCTTATTTAACAAGAGTAGTAAGAAGACTGGCCAAAGTAGGTGCTGAAAAAGTCAGTATTCTGTTTGGAAGCCCAAATATAAAATCTTTTCCCTTTGTTTCTGTAGACTTTTTTGGTGAAGGCATTCTGGGAGGCCAAAGTAATGCCACAAATTGGAGAAGCAAGCCTGGACTGTCTGAATATTACTGTAAGTGTTGAAACCATGCATTTAGCTTGAGGGTGTGGAGATTGGGATGTTGAATTCCCAGTGGGTGAGAGAGGAGATCCAGAGTTGGTTCCAGTATCCATGGAAGATGCTTCATGTGAGACCATAGGAAGGAGAACCATACCTGTCAAGGCCAGAAGGGGACAATGGGGATGACTGAGCTTTTCAGCCTGCTTGCCTTCTGTAAGAACTTTGGAATCGGAGGAAGAGATGACCCGGGGACCAGTTGTGAACCAGACCATCTCTTGGTGACTTCCCCAGAGGGGGTATCAGAGTGAAGTACTTGCTGCACTTGAGGGGCAAGGCAAATAAGTTGCACCAGGGTTGGCCCCAGTGGCTTAAAATCATATTTGCTACTGATTGAGAGACCACTCTTGGGGAATCAGAATGGATCCGTAGTCTGTCTGCCAGCATGTTGGTTTTCCCTGGTATGTGCGTTGCAGTGAAAAAGCAGTCTGATCACCCATTCCCAAACCCTCATGGCCTCTCTACACAGTGGGTAGGAACAGGTTCCTCATTTATCAGACAACTGACATGTTTGTGTTAATTGCAATAGTCCACACAGGGAGAATGTCCTGAAAGGCTTGCAGTGCTAGAAGGACTGCTCATATCTCCACAACATTGATATGCAACTTTGTGTCTGAGGGGGACCACGTACCTTGGACCAGCTTTCCCAGGAAATGCCCCCCACTCCCCCCCCCCACCCCAGTTGAGAAGCATCTGTGGTCACAGTGGTGACTGGGAAGGAAGAGAGAATGACCTGCCCAGAAACCAGTCATTGGACTGGATCCACCAGTGGACATGATGCTTGCAGATTGTAGTGAGTCTTATGGAAAAGGATAGTGGCTGATAGATTGGGCCATTGAACCGCCAAGGTCCATTGAAGGATTCCCGTAAAGAATCTTGCTAGAGGAATCAGAAGGATGGCAGCTGACATCCATCCCAGAGCCTGTAGTACTGGTATTGCTGGAGGGATGGATGAGACAGTATTTTGCCCGTACCTGATCACTCAGTGATGAAATCCTATGAAGAGGTAGAGATGCTATTTGAGTCATAGTATTCAATTGAGTTCCTTATAAACTCCAGATTCTGTATTGGGAGTAGGTTCGATTTGGCATGGTTTATTGAGATGCCTAAGGTATTACCTGGTCTGTAGAAGCTGATGCTTGGATGGGACGGTGAATAGCTAATCGTCAAAATATGAACACCTGATATCCTTTGAATCTCAAGTGATCTTGCCACTACTGCCATGCCTTTGGTGAACACTGTGTGAGCTGTGGTGAGACAAAAGGGCAGTACTCTGAATTAGTAATGATAGGCAATTCAGGAGAGATCCACGTTTTTGGGGAAGCCAATTTTGATGTGATCGTATGCATTTGGAAGATCTAACGAGTGCATCCTGTTCTTCCACAGAAGAGGCAGGATGGACTGAACTGTAACCATTCAGAACTTCGTCTTTTTTTACATATTGGTTCAAATTGCTTAATCCAAAATTAGTCTTGGGTCCAATGTTTTCATTGGTACTAAAAAGAAGCAGGAGTAAGTTCTTAATCCTGTTTGTTCAGAAGGGAGCTCCTGCTCCTGGTAACTTTTTTTTTTGTAGCAGCTTTTGCATCTCTTGTGCTGCATCTTCCTTCTGACTGGGTGGAATGTCAGGGAGTTTCTTCCTTTGGACAGGCGGGGAAAAGAGAAAGGGTATGATTCTTAGCACCCGTGAATGTCTTGTAATGCATGTCCAGGCGTCTAGGAGATGTCATCAGATGGTGATCGGGGAGGATCCTTCTCCCTTATCCAAATCAAGTCTCTTCCATGAGAGACTGCATAGGGGAGTCGGTGCACCTTACATGTCCTCTTCCGAGGGCCCTCTTCCATGGGATGCTCAGGAGAGGTGTCTGAAGAAGGGGATAAATCGCTCTGGGGAATATGTGGAGGCTTCCCAGAACTGTCTGACCTTGAGGAGCAGAAGTGATGGTCTCCGAGCTTGGACCCAATGAGGGGTGGTGGTGTGTATCAGAGGTGTGAGGATGGCTGTTTGTGCAATGAGAAGGCCATTTCTACCACCTGAAAGAATGATGGACCTGGAGAAACGTCTCCCTCCTTCCTCAGAGAAGAAGCCACTGAAGATGGAGGTAGAGACCAACCCTGGATTCAAGCCTTCCGGCGAGAATCTGAGCCAAGCTATCCAGGCCCCAAGGCTCTGAGGGGAAGGGATGGATCTAAGAAAGTAGGAGCTGAACCCAACCCCTCAGAGCCGGCACAGATCTCTCAGATCTGAGACCCAGTCTCATCTGAAGGTATTGGAGCAGTGCTGGTCAGGGACACCTTGTGAATTGAGGAGGGGAGCTTCCTCGGATCCGACTCTGAACCTCTCTGGGATCTCGCATACTGGGACTTTAAAGCCATGGGTTGAATCTGAGAAGGAATTGGCTGTGCTGGAGCACTCGTGGATCCAAGAGGGGGGGGGGGTGCTGGCAGGACCTCCATCTGAATCTGAGCTCTGAGGAATCTCCATCATCCTGTCTACGTCTGCCTCTGTCAAACTCCTCAAAGCTGGAAGAAGTTGTGGATGTTGGCCTGGAATGCTTCCTTGACATTTCAAACAGCTGTGCAGGTAAAGCTGGAGATATTGATTTTAGAATGTACTCAGGAGTATGACCTCTACTTGTCAGATTTAAGGGATTTGGATCAGAGTGAGAGGTAGAAGATAATGGTGAGGTCCTGATTAGAGTAGTGCCTTTCGGATCTGAAGTGGACTGTGGATCCAAGGAATGTCTGAATGACTTCAGATCTAAGGAACCTGGATCCAAGACCTTACTTATTTTTTCTGAAGGTTCCGACAAGGCCTTCATGGACTTTGGGAGAGCCCATTTCTTAGGATCCAAGGAAGCCATAGTCCTTTTGGAGGAGGTTTGAGCTCCAGAAGAAGTTTGTAATAAGCCTGTCGGTATCCGTTTTTGTTTGCACCTGTCGGACAAGGCTTGTGGGTTAACAGTTTTAACCTAAGAGAAGGGTAGAAAAATCCAAGGAACAATAGAGCAACTCAATCCAGATAAAGGACTACAAGACTACAGATTTTTTTTGGAAATGTATAGGTGGAAGGAGAGAGGAAGACCCAACTATGAGCAAAAAAAGTTGCCGAGAACAGCACTAAATTAGGAACAAAATACAGAAAAGGAAAATGTCCCTGATGCCAGTGGTTTGCTAGAGAGGGAGGAGAAGGTAGGAAATTTAAAAGCCAAGAAGGAGGAGGATCTCCGTCTTACCACGATGGCGGCAAGAGATCTGAGGAGTTTGGGATGGAATAGACTAGAGCATTATAGGTAGAGAAGAGATCTAAAATTGAATCCAAAGTCTTGTATATGAGGCCAAGTCGGATCCAAGGATCAGATCGTAGACCCATTCATGAGGAAGAATGAAAAGGACACAAGATCCAAAGTTTATCACAATATGGAGTGATGTCCTATTCTAGTGTTGCAGTATTCTACTAGTGGGTTTGCCCTTCTTCCGATCAGCTTGTTCGTCCTGGTTTCCAAAGCTTTTTCAGTCCCTCTTGGTACGTCTGACGTAGAGGCAAGAATGTGGGCCATAAAGGTGATGTCTGCATGTACCAGTCCTCAGAACTTTTCAGCCGCCAGCTGTACACCAGGTGTTCCGGATCTGTTTTCGCATTTAAAAGATAAGTACCCCATTGGGGCCTTTTTTCTTCAGTCCTTGTACTTCATTGTCTGTTCATGTCCGTTAAGAGTAAGTGCAACTGTGGTTGTCAAATCCCACACAAGGATACCCACGACCAGTGTCTCTTGTTTGGGTAGGGAGCATAATTGCAAAAACTGCGCCGTCTGTAAATCATTCATCCCCAAGACCCTTCACCGGTGCTTACAGGCTCTCGACTTGTACCTTGAGAACCAATGCCTAAGACAGATAGCTCTCGGTATGGAAGCCGCCTCCATTGCCCCATCCAAACTGCCAAGGAAGAGGGCCAAGTTCATGTGGCCTACATCTTCCACTGCACCTCCCTTGGCTGCTCCTCAACTTGTAGCCGCCGTCAGCTTGGATGAAGACTCTGCTTCCACCACCGTTGATGAAGTGAGTACCTGTCAGGAGGCCACGCAATCAACAGTGGACGACACGTCTGGGGAGGTTTACCGGCACCTGTTACAGACGCCGGGGGGGGGGAACCAGTACCTTCTTTGGGCACTTCGGATCCAGCCTCTGCCACTCCTATGATTTCTCCCAGGCCTACCGCCAGCCAGATGCCTGCTAGGCCTTCCAAGAAAAAGAAAAAAAACAGGAACATTTCTCCAGCTCCAGAGGTCTTACCTGACTGGCAGGCCTTCAGGCAGTGTCTGTATACAATGCTTTCCTGGCTGTTAGGCCTTCCTCTGAGTTCACCCCTGTGCCCCCCCCCCTTTTCTCAGTCCTAGGCCTTCTATACCTGAAAGGACTGTGAGCCAGCCTGCAGAGGAAGGACAGGGCATCTAAACTGCTCCCTACTGCCACTGTCCTACCTGCAGATAAGGACAGCAAGGCCATGGAGAGGTGAGGGAAAAAGATTTATACCTCTTCTACCCTAGCCTTTATGGCTACAAATTACCAGTCTCACATGGCCAAGTACTCTGTGGCCCTTCTCAACAAAGCCTCCAAAGAGCTTAATGACGTGCCTGACTGCTGCTAAAACATCCCTGTCTTCCTTACTCGCTCTTGTCTCACAGGTGAACAAGCACTTCCTTAGGTGTGCATACGATGCAGCTGAGGCCTCAGCCAGGTCAGCTGCTTCAGCATCCATACTCAGAAGGTATTCCTGGCTATGTCTGCCGTCACTCCCTGATGACTTCAGAGCCAAGCTCCTGGATGCCCCCTTGGACCAGTACTCTGGTGTGATGGTGTCTGATCTTTTCAAGTCTCTCCAGCAAAAAGAGAAAGAGCTTCAAGACTTCAAGCACCTCCTTGTTTCTCCAATCCCAAAGTTCCAGAGAAACTTCTCTGCTAAGACACTATAAGAAAGGCATCAAGGCCTTCAGCCCCCCTAGGTCCAGAAGGCCGCCCAGGAAACAAGTCTGTCCAGCCAAGGACTTCTCAGGCCTTTCTTTCCAGACAGGGCAGGCAGTGTCTTGCTGCCTGGTACCCTTCCTCCCACCTCCTCCTACCTACACCCCCTTGTCCAGCCATCTCTCTCTCACTGTCTCCCTGCCTAGTCCCTTATAAGACAAATGGGTCTTGTCTATTCTGAAGGAAAGATACTTTGACTTGGATCTTTCCTCCTCCAAGACTACCTATCCCAACCCCTCCCACATCCCAACAGTCTTTCCTACTACAGGTCTTAAACAGCCTGTTCCTGCAAGGCACCACAGAACCAGTCCCCCCCCCGATCAGGGAAAAGGTTTCTACTCAATCTTTTTGGTGCCCAGAAAGGAAGGACCATGGAGACGCATTCTAGATCACTCCCGCCACAACATTTTCTTAAAGGTTCCTTCCTTCAGGATGCTCACCTTACCCACTCTGTTCCCCCTCATCCTTCCTCAGACGTTCATGGTAAGCCTGGACATAAAGGAGGCCCATCTCCAGGAAATACCTCAAGATTCATAGCAGGCTCCTCTCACTTTGCATTGCCTTTTGGGGCTGTTCACTGCCCCAAGGGTTTTCACAAAGTGCCTAGCCCCAGTCATTGCCTACTGCAGGACAAGGGGAATACAAATATTCCCATACCTAGATGACCTGCTCATTCAAGCAGCAGACAGGCAGACTCTCCTGGTTCACACCAAGGATCTCCTGCGCCTGCTGCAGTCTCTAGGATTTCTGATAAATTATGCAAAGTCCCAACTCCACCCTACACAGGATATTGTCTTCCTGGGATGCAGAATCAGGACAGAGATCAGCATGGTCTCCCTCCCGGAGTTGAAAGTGGTGTCCCTCTCCCACCACTTTCAAGCTGCCCTCCATTCAACAGCCCTGACTGCGAGATAATTCATAAGACTTCTAGGGTACATGGCAGCTGCTATCCCCATGTTACCTCTAGGAAGGTTATACATGAGAAATTTTCAGTGGTACCTTTGGTTGGTGTAGACCCAGAACTTACATCCTGTAGAGTTCAAGGTTCCACTCCTTCCTTGTTTTCACCAAGAATTAAAATGGTGGCTTGCCCAAGTTGCCCAGAATCCAGACATGCCCCTGCAAATGCCCACCCCTTTCCAGATCATGCACACAGATGCCTCAGACCTGGGGGGCAACTCTGGGCCCAAGGACAGTGCAAGGTTTGTGGACAGACAGACGCACACAAATGCACATCAACATCAGAGAAATGGCAGCATTACTCCTAGATTTGCAGGCCTTCCTACCTTACCTCCAGCAGGGCCTCCTAAAAATCTTCACAAACACCAGTCATGTGATACTTGAACAAGCAAGGAGGGACAAAGTCCTACCTCCTATGTAGCTCTGCAGGTATGGGATCTTGGCTATCTCTCTAAGACTCTCCCTCCAGGCAGCCTACATCCCTTCCCAGCATAACTCTCAGGCAGATTCCCTAAGCAGAACCACATCAGACAGCCACGAATGGATGCTGTCGAGAGGTGTTCCTAGATCTAGTCCACAAGTGGGGCATCTCTCAGATAGACCTGTTCGCCTCCTCCATAAACATGCAACTCCAGAGCTACTTCTCCAGAACTCAACCTGAAGGCATTGCAAACAGATGCCTTCTCAATGTCATGGAAGGGAAAGTTCCTGTATGCCTTTCCCCCCTTCCCTCTGATACAGAGGGTCCTACTGAAAATTCAGCAGAACTCGCCAAAAATCTTGCTGGTGACTCCCTATTGGACAAGGCAGCACTGGTTTCCTCTACTTCATCTGTCCAAGGCAATCACTGCATTATCCCCCCCCCCCCCTCAGTGGACCTACTCACACAGCATAAGGGGACACAAAAACACCCACACTGGCGGTCTCTGCACCTCTCCCTATGGTGGATAGGATTCTGATTCCCTTCAGACACCTATACAACGAGGATATGCTTAGTCTTGCATGGAGGCCAGGAAACCAAACACAAGAAAATCTTAACTTTCCAGGTGAATCTGGTATCACAAAATGTAGATGGAGGTGCCTGACAGTGACTTACCTCTGATTCTGTCCTACTTGTGTGATCTGAATACAGGTTTCTTACTCCTCTTTAAAGCATCACTGGTATGCCATCTCTGCCTGCCTATGGAACCTCCACTGGCATCCAGATTACCAGCCAAACTCTTCCTGAAGGGGGTTCTGCATCTAAGACCTCCTAGGAAACCATCCCCTCCTCCCTGGGATATTAATTATGTGCTTAAAAAAACTCATTTTGCCACCTTTTGACCAGGCTGCCTTAAAGTTTGCACGTGGAAAACAGTCCTGCTAGTAGCTTTGACATCAGCCAGGAGGGTCTCAGAGCTTCAAGCCCTTATGGCTACTCCACCTTTAGTGATTTTCCATTTGGACAAGGTCACTGAGGATTAACCCATCCATCACCCCCAAGGTGGTCAACGACCTTACCTTGAATCAGGCCATCCATCTGCCTACCTTTTTCCCTAACCCTCCGGGAGATGATGAGAGTCCTTCATTCCCTGGATGTCCACAGACAACTCTGATTCTATTTGCATAAAACTAAACCTTTCTGCAACTCAGACCAACTTTTTGTCTCCTTCCACCCCAGGACTCTGGGGAAAGCAGTGGGAGAACAGACCATCTCTGCTTAGATAGCCAAGGCTATCTCCTTTTGCTACATTCACCATGGGAATACATCTTTCAGGCAATATTTGCGTCCACTCCACAAGAGCGGTGGCCTCTTCTGGGGCCTTTTTCAAAGGTCTGGACACTAATTAATTCCATTCTGGAGGCAGCCACCTGGTCCCCTGTGCAAACTTTCACCAGGCATTAGAAACTGGACCACATTTCCAGAGCCAGGGCAGGATTTGCCAGGGCCATCCTGCATGGGTTCCTGGAGTCCTCTACCAGGCCACCCGACAACTTTTAGTGAGTTTTGGTACTCGTTCACTAGTAGAATACTGCAACATTGCAGTAGGACACGGGAAAGTTGTATAAGAACTTGGCATAACCATAGATGTCCTTCTCATCCATGTTGCAGTATTCCTTCCCTCCCACCATCCCCCCTTCTTAACCTTGCATTTGCTCTATCCGGCTCAGGGCCAGGCTATGTCCCTCAGAACTGGCTCCGTATGGGGCTTTAGTTTTGGTTCTGAGGACTGGTGCGTGCAGACGTCACCTTTATGGCCCACGTTCTTGCCTCTACATCAGATGTCCAATGCACCAAGGGGGACTAAAAAAGCTTTGGAAACCTGGCCGGACAAGCTGAGCGGAAGAAGGGTAAACCCACTAGTAGAATACTGCAACGTAGGAGAGAAGGATATCTATGGTTATAGTAAGTTCTTGCACAACTTTCCTTTATGCATGCATTGTGGTATTAATAATGATTTCCACATACATTTGTCAAAGGTGGAGTAAGATTCAGAAGTTATAAGATTATGCTGCCATGTTGCATCATTTGAGAAAACGCCCATATAATCAAATGATATGGATCTTATCTGTTTTCCTTTATATGATTCTGTGAACCTGGACCTGAAGGTTTGCCTTGCTTGAGAGGAATGGTAGCATTTCTAGTAAAGTCAAGGGCTTTGCAAATTTATTGGGTCCTGGACCTACCTGTACCCGATAGGAACATGTTTTTCTGAGTATTTTGCTGAAATTGTCATAAATGTACCTGCAAGGTTAAGTAACTTGCTTGGGTTGCAAAGCCTGGCCGTATAACAGTTCTGGAATTCTGTCACACATCTGCTTGCATTTAACCTTCATATGTCTTTTAAGTCACATTGACTTAGTGCCTGCCGTGGATGTTTAAAAGAGGACTGTACTTGCTGCATTTTTGTTGGTTGCTATTTGAAATGTTTTATCCACTATGGTTGTTAATTTAATCTATGCTAATATAGAGTCCCTCCCTTTAAGTGAGTTGTAGGGACGTAAAGCAGTAGTCCATAACCGTGGACATTTTGTAGTGTCTACTGATTGCATCTGGTGTAGACTACATTGACTGTATTACCCAATCACTTACATTTCGTGAAAGCATACAGGATTTCCTCCTAAGCATTGATTACACAAAGAACACCTTTTGCAGTGGCTTCTCTAGTTTTAAATATTGACCAGATAACCTCCACAGTTTCATTATGGAGCAAAACAGTAACTCTGTGCACATTGCAAGTAGCCCATAACAAGCATATCACATGCTAGCATTTGTCTGGTAGGTGTGTGCATTAGTGGAAACTTTTTAATTAGAGCAGAGCATACAGAACTGTCCTTGCACTTCCATGTCTGCATATGGTATCTGTCACATTTAGTGCTGCAATCCAAGGACTTGGGCTTTGCTGTGTTTCCTGAAATGTGTGCGCATTTAGTACAGCATTCTTAGGGCTCATGAGCCAGTGATGCCATATGCTTGGTGTTATCTTACAGATTCTAATTATGGTTGCCACCTCATCACTGTAGTAACAGTGCCAGAAAATGAATGAAAATCTGAGACCTCATTTTACAGCTTTACAGTTATGTAACTACTGTTTGGTTTTCTTAAGAGGGTAACTGTTATAGTTTCCAATATCCAAATGTTTGCTAAAATAAGAACCCAGCTGAAAGTGATAGCACTCCATAAAGGAACAACTACGATCTTATCTCTCTGCTGTTAGTTTATTTACCCATTTAGCCATGACAGCCCAGCTGAACCTTAGTAAGTTTCTTTTTTCTAAGATCCTGCTGTTTTCTGCAGCTAGGTCAATGAGGCTTTTGGGCACATTATCACTGCAGCATTGTCACATGCATAAGAAATTCTCGTACAAAATGCAAGCCTGTTTCCATTATTGGTTGTTAACTGGGAGGTCTTGTCTGCTTTGAGTCTTACTCCATATAATCTGAAAAGGATGTTTAAGAATACCAATCCCCCCTCTGATACAGTGAGGGCCCCTGCCTTATTAAACCGGTTTTAATCCTGCAAAAAAAGACTTTGCTGTTTTTGAGCCAAGTGCAGCATCAGAAACCTTCACTCACTGCATCATCATTAGCTAGTGGTGTCAGATGGAGAGAACTCTTGCATGTTTACAAGCCTTTTGTATGCATTTGTTTCAGGTAATAACATATGGGAAGATGGAATGGCCTGGAAACATTTATACATCAGTTCTAGGATAGCCAAATGTTTTGCAAGTTAAATGCTAATAGTTGTTTGGGCACTTGAGAATAAATGGCTTTTGGAAATGCTTGATGACATCTTTGTAGTTAACCTTGGCATTGTTAATGTAAATTGTATGTATTTTAAGTTGGACTTTTCTTTAGAAATTTTTGTTGCTTTGCTGTACGTTTCATTTTTTTCTCTTATTTGCATAGTTTCATTACCACTTTATTTCTGCAGGCATCTGTGGATGGTCCAAAGGAAAAGAAAGAAGAATAAGGAAAGAAGATGCAGACTCTGAAGCAAATCTTTATATTTTTTTATAGGATTGGGAACCAGAGCATGGCAGATTTGTGATGGTTTGAATGCCTTTTTTTCACATGTTAATTGCTTTGCCTTACTGAGAAAGTCTTTATTATAAAAGGAAATTTGTCTGGATTCCATGCTGCAGTTATTGTAGTGTCATCTGTTATGAATTGCTGAGCATGGTAACCCATGGTGTACTGCATTACTTGACCATTAATATTTAAGAGGATATTGTTAAGCATTTAAAAAGGATCTCTTGTTGAAATCTGCCAAGTGTGCTCTGCGTATATCTAAAATGGGCTGCGGTTGGTACTTGCTCTGATGTTTTTGAAGTAAGGAGTGCTATATATCGGGGGCATGGGATAAAGAATTGACAGTTTAATTACAGAGTTACTCTTGTGTTCCTTGTGTACTGAAAGTGTAGCTGCTGTCATGCTGTGCAAGCACTGTCCTATATCCTGTTGATCTTGCATGTGTTGTAAGAAATACTCTTTGCTGTCTTTTCTCAGACCACTTGAAAGAAAAAACAGACTCACGAAACCAGAGGTACTGTAAGAATCACTTAATGTAAAATCCAATCCACAGAGCTTTCAGGACAAGCTCCCTTCATCAATGTTTAATAAAAAAAAATAATTGCTAAATTTATACCATGACACAGCAGACCAGTTACATATCAAATACAATTCACACACAAATTTTGATAAAACATGCGAATATAATGCAGCTACATAACAAAGTAGTTATCCGACAGCATAATTACCCATTTCATACTCAGTTCATTTCGGTGTTGATTTAAAAGTTAAAATCCACCGTAACATCTGTTTTTAATTTGTAAACTCAGTAGCCAATAGATTTGTATCTAGGCTTTTTTTGGCCAGTCATGTATGGCATACAAAGTCTCAGTAATTTGCCATTTTTTTTACTAAGACAGTTATTTTATCTGCAAGGCTTGAATTTATATGCAAATTATTACTTCTGGAATGAGTGTACAGAGCACAAATGGGTGTTTGAAGTCGATTACCCACTTAGAATGAATGTTGTGATTAGTATTAAATCTGGCTTAATATTAAAATGAAATTTTGAACTAAGGTTTGTTATAAAATAGTATTGTAAATATATAGTTTGTGTTGGTTTTAGTGCACACTTGTCATTGTCAGTAGTGTAGCAGTTGAGATGTTGTACTCCATATATATGATTGGTTGTTGAAGCCTGAAATCTAAGTTTATCGGCTGTTGAAGTTTGTAGCTTGAAACAGCTAGTGTTTTTAATTCTAAACTAAAATGATGAAAGTATCATAAAATAAGTAAGTCACTGTTGACCATTTTACTTTCAGATAGTTACTCTGTTTGTATTGCTCACTTGTTATGCACGAAATCTGAGATTTTGAGGAATATGAATGGGTACTAGAACCTGATTTTTCATTTATATTTAAAGCCATGGTTAGTATTAAATGAATGAAAAACAGACATTTAATTACATCTTCCTTGTAGGATTTTACTGTTCTTGCACTCCTGTTTTTTGTAATATATTTTGCGTCTGTCAATGAGCATTATTGTGTTTGAATTTTGGTGAATTAATGAGACTATATTTTCTACATATGATTGGCCAAAAAAGCCTAGATAACATTTGTTTGCTGTTTGCAAATTAAAATCCATCGAAACATCTATTATTTTTAACTTTTAAATCAACACTAAAATGAATTAAACATGAAATGTTTAATTCTGCTGTTGTGCAGCTACCCGATAAAATGGCTCTTATATTTGAATGTTTTATCAAAATGTATGCATTAATTGTATTTTATATGTGATTGATCTGTTGTCATGTGTTTTAGTATAAATTTAGAAAAAAATTATTAATTTTTTATTGCACACTGATTTGTTCTCAAAGCTCTGTGGATTAGATTTTACATTAAAAGTGATTCTTATTGTAGCTCTGGTTTTGAGAATCCGGTTTTTCTTTTGAGTGGTTTGTTGGATTTCACAGTCTATTGCGTTTATGCAGCCACCTGGTTATGTTTTGTGCATTTCTTTTCTCAGATTAATATGTTCTTGGCTCTTAAACAGCCAGTTCATTCATAACCCCGCCTCTAAAATATTAGCAAAAGCTCGTCTTATATTGGTTAATTTAGAATTGCCGGTCTGGTTTGCTTTAGGTAATTCAAAATGGTGTCACAGGCTTCAGAGCAGTGGAAACAGAATGACCCCTTTGGTGAAAAAAATTGTCATAAGTTTAAAAGACAGTAGCACGGTGTGTTCTACAAGATTCTTAGTTTTTGTCAGTCTCACAGACCAATGCTTTCAGTGACTACAGAGTAATAATTTGGCACATTTGGCCACTTTTTATTTTTGTTTTGTCATATGTAATTTAAGTCCGTAGATAACTATGGAACTTTGCATTTTTTTTATGCTTGGTTACAGTGAAATGGTTTATGTTCTGTAACAGTTAAAATCTTGTCTAATGTATTTCTAGTGGATTATCTCAAATCTTCATTTGTCATGTTTTAAATATATTGTGATTGAGCTAGTTAAGTTTACTAGTTTCTTTAGCAAGTATTTAAGGAGGCGATAATTATTTGGCTGCTTATTAGGTAGGTATTCCCAGTGAGTGGACGTGTTACCTAGGCAGTCCTGAGTATGTTTTGTATCTTGACTGTTTCAGTTGTCCTGCATTATTGGATTAAACAAAAATACTCTGAATGTTAACAGATTTAATATGTGCCCCCTAGCAATGGTGTACATGATATGTATTTTTCCCATTTTGGTTATGCTTTCATTTATAAAACCTTAATATGAAGAGTGTTTTATTTATACTAATATACTAACTTGTACAGGTTTTATTTGTATTCTTATATTCACCACTTGATCCCTGATGCTGGCAAACCTTGTTTGTAGCAGTTTACACATACATAACATACATGTACATACATACACATAATGTATGCATATTGGGGGGAAGTAGCCATTAGTTTTATTTATAAATAATGAGAATATGCATGAGCATCTGCAATTTAGAAAGGGGGCATTGTTGTGTATTTCCATTTTATGTAGTAAGATAGGTAGTTGCCATATGTGTCATGAAGTAAACAGCTCAGTACAAAAGTGTTTTAGCATTTTGTTCTGGTTATTGCATTAGGCTAGCACTAAATGACACTCTTACCACTTGCATGCCATTGGCCTCTCCCTGATGTCTGATCTTTCTCAAAATTGTAATTAAATAGAATTGTATTGCCATTGTTTTCATCTATAGAAAGTGTTGTAGAGAACCATAAAGATCAGTCAAAGCAACTGAAGGGGTTTGAGAGCTTGTTTCTGTACAAATGATCCTTGTAATAAATGAAAAAAATCATCAGAATTGTCCATTTATTTTTGAATTGAATGATGAAATCTGTAATGTCATTTCATATTTATCATATTGCAGTATTAGTAAAGCCAAACTTTTGTTTTACTAAGGTCCCTTTTAATAATTGATGAAAAATTAAAATAGCTTTTTGTCACAGTATTCAAATAATTTGTGTAGAGATGTTTGGAAAAATGCAGATCTGATGTAATCTCTTCCATTCATTTTTTGGATCCTACTTTGGTCACTCTAGACTTTAGAATCCATAGGTCAAGCTCATTCCCTTACCTGTAAAACCCCCTCCTGTCTCCATTACCTCAGGTCTCATTAGCCACTTATTAAGTACAGACTTTGTTCCTTGCTCAGGCTTACCTCAGCCAAGCTTATCTATAGAATTTAAATTCTTCTCAATTTGGTTGTCTTCTCAATTTGGTTCTTTTTTTTTTTTCCGTAGTTTATATGAGGTTCCTCGCTTACCTGTTCTTTCCCCCTAACCTCCTCCCCAAAAAAAGCTTTTTTTTTCTGCTTCTTCCCCTTCTCATCCTTTTGCACCTTTGACACCTACCTCATTATTATTTCATAGGGTTTAAGAATTGTGGTGTATGGCTACTCAGACACCATCCAAAATGCAGTTGTTTGGGCACTGTACACCTTGTCGAAGATTGCAGCATTTGTCATTGCCTTTGAATGATTTGCATAGAGATATTTCGAAAAAATGCAATTTTTCTGCATCTTCTACTTGACCGAGAGTCAATTTTTTTGTGTTGCTAACTTTCAGGCTCAT
Organism: Protopterus annectens; assembly: GCF_019279795.1. Lineage (NCBI taxonomy): Eukaryota > Metazoa > Chordata > Ceratodontiformes > Protopteridae > Protopterus > Protopterus annectens. The sequence continues at coordinate 626,084,862 of NC_056741.1, forward strand.
TCTTCTCACAATACTGGGTGTATCCAGCATGGAAGGATAAGCTGTCCAGAAAGGTTCAACATCCAGGCATCCATTGAAGTGTGTTTTTGCCCTTGTCTCCATTTGCAGGCCATGATGGCATCTCCTCTGGCCGTAACTTTGTACCTACATGGGCTGACATGGGAATCACTTCACTATGAGGAACTGTTACTCCCTCCATTTGCATTCTCATGCTTCCATGTTTGCATGCGGGTAAGGGCCACCATCATCGGTCTTGTAGTAGTAGGCCCATATTTCTTGGTCCTCTGCTTTTTGATGTATGCAAGCCTCCAATTGCTTATGGCAGAACATCTGACTTGGGACCACATCCCAAGTGGGTGTCAACCCCCTTAAACCTACACTAATGTGGCTCTCTGTATGCTAACTGACACTGTTTAGTCTTGGAGTATGAAAATGCTCCCTTATCTCCGGGGTTCAACAACCTCAAGAGTTAGTATTTTGGCAAGTTTTGATGATTATGCCCGTTGAAAATGTGGAGGGTCACAATTAATAGGCTATCAAATTAACAAGATTTTCATTTTGTTAAATCAGAAGCAGACTTTTCATTAGAGATTTTTATTTAAGTTGTGTTTCTAAGAAATGGTGGTATCCATGTGCAAATAGTTCTGCACTGTTTTGTATTTCTGTTTAATAAATGTCAGCTTGCTTATTTTAGTAAAGTGGTCCTGTTTTGAGACAGCTGTTTGATGGATCACCACAGAGCTAATCTGTTTCGAACATTTCCTTTTTCAAAATTTATTTGAAGAAATACTTCTGCATAAAACATACTCTGCACCATTTCCTTTCATTGCATTTCAATTATTTAATTTTGTTAGGTTTTCCACCTTTTTTCTGTTGACAGACTTGTATAATGTGATTAAGTAATGTGAGATTTCTTTTGTGACTGAAGAACCATCATTATGTAGGTAAGAAATGTGTAGTAATTAGACTGTGTATAGTAATTAGATTGTGTATTAGCGTGTGCTGTTTTTATTCCTTTACTGTCCCTCCTCCTATATGCACAAACTGATGCATGTTCATTTTGTCACTGTGGATTATAGTATCACACCAGGTGTACAGATATTTTAATCCCACAATAATTCTTTGTCTTTTGGTAGAGTCAGTGGAAGATTACATATACAAGTACATTTTGATTTTTTTTTCTGATGTTTTAATGCAGGAATGCCATTTTAAATATGCATTGAACTAGCATACAGGATATTGCCACTACATTACCTTGAATATGCTTATAGAGATATCTGTACAGTATGAAGCAGCTGTGTATATTGGTAAAATTAGAACAATATAGGCGCATGTTGTCCAGAAGATCATTGGGCTTCAAGAATATTGAATTAATCAGCTTCCAGTCTGAGCAGTTTTGACAGAAACATAAAAATGTGCAGTCTCCTGATTTCAAGGTTGATGACTGTTTTATGTGGTATTACTGCTGCAGCAATCTGTTCTTCTTTAGCTTGCACAACAGTTAAGACCTTGGTTGCAAAACCCAGTAGCAAATGTGCTTGTCTGTGGTAGGTTGATAGTATGTAGACACTCCCGAATGCAGTATTTACTTGAGTAGGCCCAGACCATAGTGTGGAAGTGTGAGTGTATAATTAGGCATTGAAATGTTGGGAGGCTTAAGGCACTGAATTTATTTCTAACAGAAAAATGCATTTGGTACAAAAATAATTTGGAGAAGTGCTTGCCTGAACCATTAAAAACAGAAAAAAGTGAAACAGTTCTGGAAAAGAGCTGAGTCTGTTATAGGGGTGAAAAATATTTTCCTTACAGATTCCATATCATTAGAGTATTACCCATTACGTTTAAGGCAGGCACCACTACATTGCCAACTCCCAAATGCAGGGGAAATAGTATTGATATAGTGCCATCAGAGCCTTTACTGACATTGGTACCTTTGAAGTCTCATGAAGGCATCTTCATTGATGTCTTGACTGAAATTA
>NC_056741.1:626087340-626109565 GCF_019279795.1 Protopterus annectens
TTGGGCTTTGCCATTTTTTAAGTACGTATATATTGACTAATTGCATTCTGCTTCTCTGCAAACAACTCTTCAGTATGCCATTGTGCAGCGCAGACGAGTGTTGCATCAATCAGTACGTATCCTACAAGATATCTCTGAATAGTTTTTTCTGTGCAGAGAATCCTGGCTCACCAATACAACCCTAGTGTTCAAGTTCAATCCCAGAAAGAAAAACTAATGCTCTTTACCCCCCCCCCCCCAAAGTCTTCTGGAGCGAATGCACAAAATCAGCATCCTGTCTCCTGACAACCAAAAATTGAATGCACACCACAAAGTAAAGCTACTGAGTAATGATGACTGTCATGTATGTTTAAAAAAAAAAAAAAAAAAAAAAAAAAAAAAGTTCACTTCACATCCATGCATTAAAAATAATTGTTTCAGAACATGGAAGACTAAATGTAGTAAGCCTTGTTTACGGTATCCTTCATAGGAGGGCAGGGAGTTGTCAATCTGGGTTCTAGCTTTAATACTGCTGGATTTGCATGGGTAAGGCATTGTAAATTAGTGATGTAACTGCCAAAATGTTTGGCAGAAAACTGTATCATTAATTTAATTGTTTGGAAATTGCATCACTAATTTATAGTGAGTTACGTACACTAATCCGGCAACATTAGAGCTGGAAACCAGAATGATGTAACCATTCCTTGTCCTCCTATGAATATTAATGCCATAAATACTGCTTAGTATATCTAGTGTTCAAAGTTCTGAATTTTTTTTTTTTTTGTTCCACACGGTCAAAAAGATCCACGACACTGTACAGAGCAAAACGCTTTTATTCTGGAAGAAAATCCATAGCCTCCACCTATCTACTTTCATTCCCCATCTTGACAAATCGCAATACCACCCTTAATGGCCAGATTTGCACACCTACTCCCCTAAAAACCCCATCACTGTATAACCCTTAAAGATTTATACTGGCTAGAACTCACTCACTACCTTGTACTCGCAGCTGAATATAGTTCACAACTTTTATTTCCATGAAAAATACTCAGGACAACGACTGTCTAATAACGTCTGTCCCCTCCATGTCCAGGTGAAACTCTGTATCCTGCTGCAGATAAAACGGACCGGGCAAATGCCTTAAATATCTATGCCAAAAAATGACTCTGCTCCTGCTCAGATCATGAGTAGAATAAATTTTGTGGTCTTGCCCACTACCTTTTCTCCAAATACTTCTCATTTCTACTGCTGTGTTTTTCTCCATCAGGCCAGAAAGTTACTCGCGAAACCACAAGGAGCAACTTTGTTAACATAACTTTTTATAATGATCACAGGCAGGCTCTAAGTGGTGAGGTTCACTCTCACTCTCTTCTATAATTCTGTCAACCACTACCCCTCTAGTTTCACTTCCCACCATCTATCCAAGCTTTATGCCAAATTGGGGCATTCTGTCAGTGATTGGCCTAATGAGGACTGACTAAAGGGGAACAGTAGCATCCCTGGTTCGAGACAGAATCTCTTTATAAGCTGTGCAATACAGAAGAACCTCTTTATAAGCTGTGCAATACAGCAGAACTTTCTTACAGAAGACAAAATGTTGGTCAAAAGTTATGTCATTGGCATTATAGGTTCCCAAATCCAAAACTGGGTCAACTCCTAGGGGCATATTGTCAGTGTGGTAGTTCCCTGGGGTAGATGATTTCCCACAGGATACAAAAATGCATTTTTTGGCATTTTGTTTCAGTCCATGATTTTGACACCAGTTGTTGGAGACCAAACTTAACGCTGGATGGTTGTCATTTGGGGATTCGGTGATTTCTAACTTGCAGTACTCTGTAAATTGTCAGCCATAGCCCTTTGGTATTTACTTTTTTAATTAGTATTTTGAAAATGTGTGTACTCCTAGATTCTTGGCATTATCAGACCAGTACCTGTCCCCTGATGAATCTGAGTAACCCCCATGGGTAATGCCATCTTCTCCTTTCCCACTACCTTCTGTTCATTTCTCCTTTTGTCTAAGAAAATTATATCTTGTGTCTTTTCCTCTTCATTTTTCCTGTGTTTTTCCTCCTCTCTTTTGCTGTTGACCAGTCCTAACGTGCAACAGTTTGTAATGGTGCTCTCTTCACACAACTGACAAATCAGCAGCCCACCACTTTTTTTCTTTTTCCATACAGTACTTTTAATTTGGATTAATGAGTTACTTTGTTGGATCATTTTTGAATCTTTTATGTAAAACATTAGCAATCCATTCTGCCAGTCTGGCGGACCATCCCAGTTTTTCCTTTACAGGATTTGCACTTTAGTTATTGGACAAGACCTTTGAAGGCTGCTTCAGCATTCTAAATGGTAGCATAACATTTATTTTCTGTTTCTCCCTTTGCCTTCCATACCAACCCTAGTTGCATTCATTTATTCTTCATAGGAGATTTTTACTTCTCCCTTTGTTCTGTGTGTACCTCCTGTAGTATCTCGTAGCAATTATTGCCTTTACTCTTGAGTTGGCTACCCCCTCCTACTTTTTCCTTGCGTGCGCACATCCCCACTTTGGAGCACCACAGTTCCTCTTCTCGCTCCTTTTCCTGTCTGTTGCTTATGCTTGCTTTCTCATTTAGCTTCCCACAGTCTTGCCCACGTTGTGGTCTAGGGTATCTGTTAAGGAAGCACTTCATTTCCTGATACTGCTGTAAACAAATTTGTGCATTATCAATGTGCTGCAGCCATTGGTTAGTTACATCTCAAGTGTTTTTAGGTCTTGCCTGTCTGTAGCTAGGATTACACTTGCATGCCATTTTATATGCTTCCTTGACTATAAACCAACCACACACACTTTTACCAGTGTAAATTCTCTGTAGCATGCAGTAGTGTTCTTAATTTATGTAGGTAAATTTGGATTATATTTTTTTTCTGCCCCTTATCAAGCTGAGTGAACCCCCTATTCCTTTTCTTGCCATACTTGCCCTTTTTCTGGAGAGCTTGTACATTGGTATTTATTAAAGATCTCAATTGAGAATGAAAAAATGCGACAAAACATACCTGATGAGGCTGGTTTTAGGGTGATTGAGGAAGGATAAGTAGGAATGTTGATGGGTGGGTACTTGAGTGCATTATCGGGGTTATACAAATAGGAGTTTTGCAAAAGGAAGGGTGATTCTAGAGAAGATGGTGCAGAAAATAAGAATTGTGTGGGTGATGGAGGGGGGGGCTTGATTTATCAAAATTATTCTTGGCCCAGGCCACTGTCTAGAACATCAGGCCTTATTAAGAGTAGACAGTAAGACTATCAACGTGTGGACTATCCATTTTTTGTGTGGAGACAAATACCCTTGCTGGGAGACTGAAAGCGACTAGCAAAAGGGTACAGAAGTGTGGTAGTATTGACAGTAAAGTGGGGACCTCATTCACCTGATCAGAACTACCGCCAGTACAGTGTATATGAAGAATAGCTAAAAAAAAGTGGAGACTTTTTGGTGACTATTGTAAAGACGCTGGTGTGGTGGGATTGGGTGCAGTCAAGTGGGTGGGTTAATTTGAATAAAGGGTTATTAGAAAAGTTCTTTAGTAAAATGAGGGGAAAATATGCTGTCTTGAGCCATGCCCAGTCTGCATGCATAAACAGTATACCAACAGTTTCAGTTGTACAACACAACATATTTTCAAGCTGTATTGCAAAGAATGTGTGCATACCTAGTTTTGTTAACTGGGGTTCTGCAGTCTTTTTTTTTTTTTTTTTTTTTTTTTTCTTGCTGAAGTCCTCAGTGAGGCTGCTTTAGGATGGCCTTCATTGCTCGTCCTGTTCACTTAAGAGCATAGCCAAGCCAGACACATTTTCTTGGTTTAAGTATTGATGAATTTGTTTTAAAAAGCTGCATTTTGAAACGGGCACAGCCAAATGAGAACTGCAGCAGAAGGCTTTCTGTATGTGCTGTAATGGCTTCTAAATGAAGAAATGTGATGCATGGTGTTTGACCATTTTTAGAATATCCAGCATCACGGTGGCTAGATGTCCTGTGTGTCACTTCAAGAGCCTCATTGTTGCATCAGCATCTTTAACAATATCCGTTTGGGATTTCTGTCCGACATTGAAACCCATAGCCCTTTCTGAAATATTACAGCTGTTTGAAACAGAGTATGGTGACACCAGCACTTCTGAAAAAAAACTCTGCCTGAAACTCAAGTCGGTGGGTCCTGTACTGCCTTATGTCCTTCTTAGATTATTTCTCTTTCATATACCATGGAAAATGTGGTGTGTTGTTTTCTCCCCTGCCATCTGTAGAGGCTTCTGCTAAAGTCGCATTTAAATCCAGTCTGTATTTTTAAGCTAGTGAATCTACAGGCTCCTTCAGCTGAAACTGTGTACCACCTTTACAGAGTCTGTTGTGCATTCCTCGACAGTCTCTGATAATGGCTTGACAGCCATGATTACATGTCTTTTCAGGATCTGCTTTTGGCTTGTCATTGCTGAGCAGGATGGTAAATGATCATTCTTGTACTGATGAATGTATTCCATTACTATCACTTGCATTTAAATTGTAGCAGGCGCATTGCACATACAGTGCCATGAAGTTGTAGTCTTGTCTGACTCTGCACTCCCATCTCTTTTATTTTTTTTTTTTTTTCCTTTTCATATTGCTGCTGTTTTCCTATCCTTATCCATGTCCATAGGAGCTATACTAGATGAGAAGTAGCTGGTCCAGTGGCTGACCGGGATGAAGCCCTGACTTGGACCTATGTGACCTGGGTTTAATTTTGTGGCTCAGGAGATGGAGTGGAAGGGTAGTTGAACATTGCCATCTGGGGTGGGGGAGAATTTAGCTGACTCTCATAAAGGGGGAGGTGTGGTCCCAAAGAAAGGGGTTGCCCTTGGATGTAGCTGACTAGCTTGGGTGTAGGAAATGGGAGTGGAGTGGGTAGGTTATATAAGAGAAACCCTGGAGGGATGCTAACTGTGCCAAACCCCCAGGATGCTGTTAAGATCCATGACTGGTCTCAGCAATTCCAGAGTAAGTCTGGGGTGGGATATGAGATTGGTACACCTGTCATGGATGTGTGTGGCATTGGGGAGCTGGGCCGATAAAATGAAGTTAAGGGAACAAAAAAAAACACTACAGCAGTTTTAGGGATCAGAAGATGCCTAGTCATGACCATTTTAAGAGCATTCAGTTATGGTTGAGTCGCAACCGAAATTTGGCAGCAATCCTGTTAACAGCTGCCTTCAAAATTTGACAGCAATCCTGGTAACGGCTGCCTTCCAAAAAGTTTTAATAGATGTGGTTTGTTCCTTACCTGTCTATCTTCCATACACAATGAATTGCAGAATGAGGGTTTTGAGGTACATTGCAAGGTAATCCTCTATTGACAACTGTTCATAAAACAGCCAGCAGTACCATGCATCTCCAGTAGTGAGTATATGGCATTTTTGGCTGTGGTTTTCTTTGTTTTGAGGGGTGGGATAGCATTTACCTTGAACAGGTGTTTTGAAGGGTTTAGATGTGCATTGAATTTTAACCAGGGAATTTGCCATAAGCGTTGCATTCTGTCTGTTTTTTTCCCCCCTCTTGAAGTTAACTCCCTCAAAGTGTATATGTCCCATTTTCCTTGGAACTGAAGTTTAGCATCCACATCTGTATTGCACACTTCACCAGTCAAACATTTTGTTTCCCCGAGTAGAGAGAACACTAACCTAGCACTGTCTCTTATCTGTTTGGGCCTTTCCTGTGTGCAATTTGCATAAAAAAAGCTGGAATACCACAAAGTATGTATCTATAAGATATTAAGATTAAAACCATGTAAAACTTTATGAACACTATTCAACTTCCAAAAATAAGATAAAATAGTTTATTGCTTTCGGCTTATGCCTTCAGATCATCAAACAATTTATTCAAAACAGCATTTACAAAGTTCATCCAATCCATTTCAGTCATTTCTAATCAGAATATTATTTCATTTAACAAACCATCTATAGGTAGGGTCACATTACTCCACTAATGTTTGTAAACAAAAAAAGGGGGTTTGACCAATCTGTATCTCCTGTAGGTCATAGACAGTTAATTCACAGAAAACTTCCAGACTTGATTCCTTTGTCATTTGCAAATATGGGTTAATTAATTGGAACTTTTTCTTTTAGTTTCTGCCTGGCTAATATAGGTTTTAAAGGGAGCACACCATTTAAACATGGACTTCTATCAGCTTGTAAGTTGGCAATCCATCTACTTTACGCTATCTCAGTTTGATTGCTTACATTATCCCTCCTAGAGGTTTCAGCTAGAACTTCCATTGCCATGAATTGAAAATGACCACGGAATCTCAAAATATGTTCAGAGAGAGCATTTTCTTTGTTTTTTAATCTAATGCTGCTCTGATGTTAAAGAATTATCACTTTAAAAAGGGCAGCTTAAATTTGTATTCTTTCCTTGAAATCGGATGTTAAAAATTTGTGTTAAAATCTCAGGCTTTACACTGCCTACATTTATGTTCCTTCCTTTTTATCCAATTGATTCAACCTTCCAACATTTCCATCTCGACATAAGTACTTCAGTTTTTGTTCTTAAAACAAAATAATTTTGAAGTTTCTCCCACTGTTTCGTTTCTTTTATCAGCTCTTAAAATATTCCAATTTGTCTTTATTCTACAAATGTGCTGTCTCATGGCTATACATTAACATCTTGACTTGTTGTTCTTGGCGTCCCGTAGGAGTCCTTTGGTGTAGAGCCGGGTGCCTATAAAAATAAGGCTCATTCATATTCTATCTTCTCCTTTCATATGAGTTTTCTGTCACTTGTTTTCTGAAAGTTCATTCGTGCATAGCCTAGATGTTCGAAGGAACTGTCCTTGATAATTTGTGGTAATACATGCTTAGGGTGCATACTGTTACAATGGACAAGATGATTCTTCAACATTGTTTGCGAAGCATCTGTGTATCTATAGTTCCATCATTGCCTCTGGTTAAATTGGCATCGGTGAAGTTCATTTTATTTCTTTAAGTGCATACCCCAAATTTCAAAAATGATGTAGTTGTAAGGTACTAATAGTTCTCATTTCCCATCCAAAGAAGTAAATCATCAGTAAAAAGGATATATTGTTGCCACGTACTATTAAACACACATTCCTCTTCCCAGTAAGCCAAGTATATTAGAGTAACCATTTGCACATAGAGTGCCCATTGCCACTCCCTATTTCTGTACGTGGTCATTCTTAAAAATCAAAACATTACTCCAATAGACGTTCCAGCGGCATACATATCTGTAAAACTTCATTTCTCTCGTATAATTCTTTCCTAGTTAAGAAGTCCCATTTAGCATTTATTCCATATTCATTAGGAATGACTGAATAAACTCTATCCATCGTCACCATTGGAAACTGTTCTTATCCATTTCTCAGAGTGTGAGTGAGCATAGAAAGTCTTCTGTCTTCCAAACTAGTTTTAGGAAGTGCTTTCTTTAGTTTGTATTAAGCATAAATTGATACAGGTTCGTTAGCCCATCCATTCCCAGAGACAATGGGTTGAATTGGTGAGTTACTGTAGTGTTTTGGGAAGCCCTTTAAAAGAAGGCTCAGTGACTTGAAAGGTATTCATGTAGGTACTAGGCTATCTGCCCGAAGGCATGTATAAGCCTAGCCAGAATGTGTTGGCTTTCACCACCCCCTTAGATTAGTTCCCTGTGCCTCTGTCTAGCAGAGCCATTGGAGTGATCCCTGGGGTAAACTTCATTTCCCATCCACTCGAGGTTTCTCTTGAAGAATGTTGGTGAGGAGCTCTGCCTAATGTAGATTGGAATCTTGTTCCAAAGCATGGGAAGTCTCTGGGGCAGGAATTTATCCCTCCACCACATCCTATTTTATTGTTGTGGTGAGGTTTAGATCCCTAGAGCGTGTGGCTCGAGGGGATATGGTTTTCTTCAGGTGGAGTATGTCCATCAATTCTGGGTTGGACAAGGCCTTCTATGTCAGGCAGAGATCACCTCTGAGTAGGTGGTATGCAACCAAGTACAGCTGAAGTTTCTTCAGTCGAGCTGCATAGGGCATCTGTGTGAGGCCTGTGATCCTCATGGTGGGGTACTTCTGTGGTCTGTCCGACTGTTGCAGGTGTCTTGTAAGGTACATCCCAAATGGAGCATTGTACTCTCTGATGGGTCTAAGTGATTAGAGGGGGCACCATGACCTCTTTTGATCCAGATGCAAACCCTTTTGTGTTTAGGTGGGCCACATAGAAGGATTTTCTAACCACTTTGGCAATGTGATTATCAAAGGAGAGATTACCATCTACGTGGGTCCCCAGATCCCTTATTACATTTTCTGTATTTAGGGGACTAACACCTATGTGGTATTTTGTGGGTACTTTGTTTTTTCCAAAGGGGATGACTATGCACTTTTTGGCATTTAGCTTGAGGCCATGGTTTTGACACCAGATATCTGAGACCCTTTTGGAGGATGTCCGTCAGCCGGAGAGTCAACTTATAGCCCCTAATTTGCAGTAGTTTGCGAACTTGGTCATTCATAGTCCTCCTGTGCTTGCCTGTACCTCTGAGAAGTATATGCCTAACAGGAGGGGTCAGACCTAGCTCCCACAATTCTTACCATGTGGATTCTGTCCGTGAGCCAGTTGGCAACCCATCTCGTGACGTAGGGGTTTATGATCAGGCTGGTGAGCTTGTCTATAATACTGGAATGGTGTTGAAGGCCTTTGTGAGCTCTAGGTAGGCTGTGTGGATCACCTTTCCCTAGTCTATAGCCTTGGTAACTGTCTCAAAGTCCACCAGGTTTGAGGCATGGTCTGCCTTTAACAAAGCCGAACTGGGTAGGGTCCAGTGTTTGGAGGTTCCCAATGTCTCTGTTAATGAGAGCCATGATGATGGGCTCCATAGCCTTGCAGACCAAGCTAGTCAGGCTTATAGGGTGATGGTTCCTGAGGTCTGTTGTGGCTCCACCTTTGTGGAGTGGAGTAACTGTTTCTGTGTGCTAATCTATGAGCACGTAGCCTGTGGAGAGGCTGAGTTTGAACAGTGTGTTTACTTGTGGGGTTGGTTCATCTTTGAGCATCGTGTAGGATGCAGCCTAGGACACCGTCCGGTCCCATTGATGCTGTTTTTGGCTTTGGAGAGGGCTGTTTTAACCTGAGTGTCTTTGATTTCAGGGGCACTACATTCTTCTGGTATGGTTATGGGCCCTTTGGGAGGGTGAAGTTTGCACTGAACCTGTCTGCCAGGATGTTGGCGATAGTGATTGGTTCAGTATATTTTGTGCCATTCTGCAGTAACTCCGAGCAGATCTGAGAATTGCCACTTAGATTCTTGACATAGCTAAAGAATGCCTTGTGGTTATCTTTGGAGTTCTTGGCAATTTTTCTATCTAAGTTAGCCTTGGACGATTTTGTGAGGGATCGTAGTTTCTTGCTGATACTGATCAGGGATGTCTTCCCTTCTTGGGATTTTACTCTTTCTGTACTAGTTTAATTCTTCTATTGTATAGCTTGTTTATGGCAGGCGAGCTATGGCAGGCGTCCACCAGACTGGTTTCATTTTCTTGGAGGAGTGAGTCTTTGTTTTGCTTGGGATAGCACGATCCGTGCATTCTTGTAGGTGCCCGTAGAGTGCATTAGTAAAGGATTTTGCAGCGTTATCTTTTAGCATGGGGGCTTCGAAACTTTTCACCTCTGTCTTGAGTAACGTGAAGTTTGCTTTTGAAAAGTTTTTCACGGTGGTTTCCTTGACTGGGGGTGGGGGCGGAATGTGGATATCCAGAGTGATTAGTTTATGGTCAGATCTAACCGGTGAGGGGTTTACCTTCAATGTGGAACACCGATCACCCATGTTGGTGATGACCAGGTCCAGTATGTTATCACCTCTGGTGGGGATGTTGATCCAGGGCGTTTTGAGTTTATAAATTCTAGGAAATGTTGGGCAAGGGAGTTCGTACTTGAGTAGTTCTCCCAGTTAATGTTTGGGTAGTTGAAATTGCCCAATATCGGGGTGTTTGGTATGACCTTTGTTTCCAGAAACTTGGAATGGGAGTCCTGGGACATGGTGGGTGATCTGTAGCAATTGCAGTTTTTCCCATTGTTAGTTGCACGTGGATGATCTCTGAAGCATTGTGCTATGCCACTAGCCTGGAGGTGTGGGCATCCTTGATGAATATGGATACGCCCTGCCTTTAGTATTTCGGTCCAGATTTTGTGGCCAAAATCTATGGTATGAGTTATAGCCTGGTAGTGCTGGGGTGCTCTCTCTAGCCTTAAACAAGGTTTGTTACTGCACATGTATCTATTTTCTCCATACTGAGGAGTGCCTCAAGTGTGTGCATTTTGAGGTTGCTACTTCTGGCATTGAGTAGCATTACCCTCAGTTTTTTTGTTACTTGTACTAATGGTAGGTTTGTCTTTTGAACCTTGCCAAAAGGCCCTATGGTGGTGGCAAGAGCCTTGCCCAGTATTCGCAAGCCTAAGGGTGACTGGTGCTAACTGTAGTGAAGCAGCATGGCTCGTTGAGCATGTCATCCCAGGCGGACAGACACTGGATCCCCTTTGAATGATACCAGAAGCTTAGCAAATTGTTGAAATTTATGATTATTTCATTGTACCATGGTATCATTCTTGGTGAGGGCAGGATGCTACTCTGGGTCAAACTGGCCTGGGCTACGTGATCAGAGTTCTTCCATGTCTCCATGTAGTCCAGGGAGGTGCAGCTCAGGTCATTCACACCAGTATGGACAATGACCGTGTCGTATTTGTACTCGTTCTGGAGTGCTTGTGTTATGTGGCAGATCCTGGCACCCGGCCGGCAGCTAAGTAACCTTGTTCAGCTTAGCTCCTGATTTATCATGTGTGATAAATCATACAAGTGTTCTTTTATCTTGTGATAATATTCACTTCCTCCTTCCTTAACACCCCCTACTGGTGTCCCACAATGTTCCATATTAGGCCCCCTCCTTTTCAATATATTCATTAACTCTATCCCCTATGCTGACATCATCCAATATGCAGATGATTCTACAATCATCTGTGCTGCCTCTTCCATCCCAGCTCTCCTAAAGCTGACTCAAGATGCCTCCTTCACCACAGAACAGTGGATGAAAGACAACCATCCTGCACTTAATGCAGCTAAATCAAAACTAATGATATTTACCCCCTCTAAAACCAACACGTTTGATAGACAACTATTTGCAATCACCAGTCAAAATAACACACCACTTGAAATGGTATCTGATACCAAACTACTAAGAGTTCAAATCGATGACCAGCTTAAAATCGACTCCCATCTACTACTAAACCTTTATATTAAAAAAAAAAAAAAAAAAAAAAAAAAAAAAAAAAAACCCTTGGCCTGCTCTACCGACGCAAGCAATACCTCACCCCAGCTACCAAGTTCACTCTCTACCACATTTCTCTTACTCTCCCTTCTCTATGGTGCTCCTCTTAACAAACCTACAATCATCTCAAAACTAAACTATCCACTTGTTATAATAAAATACCCAGATTCGCCACTAGCAACAAATCTTCAACCCATCACTGTGCACCACTCCACAAACTAAATTGGCTTGAACTTCCAAACTACCTCTCCTATACTCAGCTCACCTATGCACACAAACTCATTTTTCAGCCATCCCTCTGTCCGTCCCCTGCCCACTACCTTTAAAATACACCACACAGACTTCTCAGATCTACCAATCAAAACCTAATAGAAGTCTACAGACTTGTCCCCCAGGACAAAACCTCCTGTCCTTTTTCCCTAGCACGCCTATGGAACTCCCTCCCACCATTCGTACCATCACTAGCCTCCCTACCTTTAAAAAACTCACTTCACTTCCACCTAACATCCACATGGGAATGCTCCTGCTCCCTTCCCACATAATCATTCTCCACTTTCTACAGTCTTCCATCTCATACATTCTTTATTGAAGCTAGTAATCAATTTCTTAATTATACCTACCAATCTGAAAGCCTTCTGCATCTGTCTAATCACTTTCTAATCCTACTTGAACAATGCTCTCAACAAAAAAAAAATGTAATTTTCTTTTTTTAGTATTTTTGATTGTAACCTCAGTATCTTGCTAGGTCTTGTAATCAGAAATTGTTTGAAATGTAAATCTCTGTAATCTGTACTGGAGCTTTTCTCCCCGGGACTCCATTAAAAAAAGGGCTCTTTTGGCCCAATGGACTATCCTGGTTAACCAACTGCAAATAAATAAATATTCATTTCATATTAATTTCTTGTTTTTTTTTTTTTTTTTTTTTTCACTCTTAACATTTTCCTTTCATAGGATTTATCCACTAGCAATATGGCTCCTCCTTTGTCAGCTGGCTCTGTTGTAATCTCATTGTTCAAGAGCTCATGTAGTGCTAGTCTTTCATCTATATCCATGTTATAAAAACCTCTATTACTAGTGTTCTGTAGCTCGGCTACCTTCCCTTCATGCACTTTTAGTGTCTCAAGCATGTGATTTTTGGGGGAATGAAAAGACTTGCTTTCTTGAATATGTTCATTTTGCTTCATTGTTATCTTTATATATGCGTTTAAGCATAATATTCCTTGCAAAGTATTTTAATATCCAATACAAATTCGTGAAGTTTCAAGTTCAAAGCTGGTATGAATGACCTTTATTTTAAGGACCTTCTGATCCTCTGAGGGTATTTAGAAAGATTTACAGGGAATCTTTACTAGCATCTATATTCGTTGTCACATTGATAGTTTCCTCCTCTTCCTGTCCCTGCTCACAGTTTCTTTTATATTGAAACTGTTTCATCGGCATAGGAAGTCCCAAAAAAACTTAAATGTTTTGCTGGTCTTGCTCCAGTCTTCATGAGGTCATCCTGTTTTGTTGCATTCACCACTAGTATTTTCTTCTTATCTGCAAATGTTATATATTGTTGCTCATCACGATCCTTTGGTAAAGGCATTCCCTTATTCCGTGTTTCCATATCTGTTCCGTCTGCTTGAGTATCATTAGCCTTAAATTCATCATGGGGTGCATTAGCTTTATTGTTGCTAGACGTGTGAGCTTTCTCTTTTATCCCATTTATCCTTTTATTTTGGTACACCTCTTAGGCCATTCGAAAATATTGGAATCTCTGAAATCTTAAGATCTCTGGCCAGTTTTTTTACTCTTGATATTTTTCAATCTCTCCCCGTATGAAGAGTGCTGTAATTCAAGTTTTTTTTTTTTTTTTCTCTCTAAATCAAGCTACATCTTCCATGGGTAGAAAGTAATCCTATTAGCAGTTTAATATAATCAAAACCAATTCCTTAAATTGCTTGCCACATCTTCCATGGGTAGAAAGTAATCCTATTAGCAGTTTAATATAATCAAAACCAATTCCTTAAATTGCTTGCCACTTCCCCAACAGACCTGGGTATGCATTCCCATATGGAGGCAAACACTTCACTCGAAGGCCTCTCTGTATTATGTTATAACATAAGCAGGCTTCTAAATGGAAGCGCTGCCACTACAGTCTTCAATTTTAAAGGCTGTAGCTTCTATTTGCTTGTAAACATTATTGAAAAGTTCTGATAAAACTGTTATACTGCTTGGAGCTTCCATTTCTGCTAAGTTAAGATGCAACAGTGGATTAATGTTAATTGTAAGCTTGTGTTTAACATTTAGTCTTGCTCTTAATCAAAAAAGCGTTTGCTTCCGGGTGATGGTCCAATTCTAAGTTCCTTCCTTCAGCCATGTACTGTCCTCATTCCACTAAACACATCAGCAGACAGTTGAAGCCAGCTAAGTAAAAACAAGACAGCAAATTGCATAAAACCAGAGCTGGAACACCACAGTGAAGTATGTGTGTATAGGGTAGTAAGATTAAAACCATGTAAAACTAATGTGAACACTACTCTGCTTCTAAAAATAAAAGTTGATGTGCACTTATGGCTTATGCCTGCTTCAGATCATAAGTTTATTCAAAATGGCATCTTAAAAAGAGGTTCATGTAATCCATTTCCATCATTTCTTAAACTTTTTTGACCAGTCAAAATATCCTTTCATTCAACAAACCATCCATAGGTTTTTGTGACTTTCGGCTTTTCCTGGTTAGGGGTCGCCACAGCGGAACTCCGGTCAGCTAATGTTTGGCAGTTAATTTTTACATACAGAGTTGCCAGCCCTGACGCACAACCTTCAACGAAGGTATGCCCATTCTCACATGTCTCCTCGCAGAAGAAGCTCTAACAGTCTAACCGGACAGCATCTTACTGTGAGGCGACAACGCTACCGCAGCAGGGCACTTATTACTACTCTATTATCCGTAAACAAAAAGGGGATTTGACCAGTCAGGTGTGTCCTCTAGGTTATAGGCAAGTCATTCATAGCTTCCAGACTGATTCCATTATCATTCACAAATGCATATTAATAACTTTAGTCTCCACCTGCTAGTATAGGTTTTTAAAGGGAGCAAGTACATCATTTAAACCTGGGGTTCTGTCAGCTTGTAAATTGGTAATCTATCTGCTTTCAGCTAGCTCAGTTTGATTGCATATATTGACTCCTAGAGATTCTATCTAGAACTGCCATTGCCTTGAATTGAAAATAAATAGCCAGGAATCTAAAAATATGTTGAGAAAGCATTTTCTTTGCCTTTTAATCTGTCACTCAGAAGTTTCAAAATTATCACTTTAAAAGGGCAATTAGTTGTGCTAATTTATAAAAACTCCTGTAAACCTACTTTTGCGACCATGATCACGTTCTTAGTGTTTAGTCTGCATACCCTTTAAATTCATATTTCCTTGAAATCAGATGTTGAAAAATGTTGGTAGTGTTAATAAAACTGCAAACTTTACATTTGTATGTTCACTCCTTTTATCTAATAGATGCAGCCTTCCAACATTCATCTCAGCATAACAAGCATTTCAGATTCTGTTTGTTCTCCAAAACAATATTTTGGAGTTTCTCCCACAATGTTTAATTTCTCAGGATGTTCTTCGGCAGTTTTAACATTATCTCAGTTGTCATTACTGAATTTAAGGTTTGTCCTTAACTTCACCAAAGTTAGAAATTTCTGATGGAATAATGTTAGATTTGTGACTCTCTGCTACAGGGATGTTGAAATTGCTTTTTCCGAATTAACAACCAATGAATAATTTAATTAAAAAAAAAAAAAAATTTAACCCACCCCTTCAACCCATGATGGAAGCTTTCCTTGGAATGTGTGAAGTGGATTTACGGCAAGCATTACAGAACAAGGTTAAACATGGTAAGCGTTTTTATAATTTAACATGAAGAAAGCCATGGTCTTGCAGACTTGAATGACAGTATTAGGATTTGCCCCACCAATTAAAGACTGTGCTATTGTGTTGGATACAACCTATTATTTTGGAGTATGTTCAATCTTTTATCCGATTTGCTAGTTTATGTAAAATCAACTAGCTCTGAGGGTGTGTTTCAGGAAGTCTGATTAACTTTGCAAATTTACTGAATTATGATTTGTATACGTTTTTGAATGATGATGAGCCTTTGCTCTCAATCATCCAAAAATATACAAGCATGCCACTGAACAATCTGAGACCAATCCTGGCAGGACAAAGGTGGGTTATAGAACCCGTCAACTTTTGAGACCAAGTTGAAGCCAATTTTAACTAAGGCACATGCCGTTAGACCTATTAGTGCCATTGATTGTACAGACTTTATTTTGGTGACTTTTTAGATTTATGTTCACGGTAATACTGAATGAATTCTGTTTAGAACTGAATGAATTTGGTTTAGAAGCGGTTAAACAATTTTAACCAACACTGATTACACTAGTAATGAATTTCTTTGATTTGTGCACTTTTGAATGTGATTCTTGAACTGTTTTGCAGAGTCTTGACGTGGCTGTGGACACAGCATATGCCCATAGCTATGCCAATATTGCAATGGCGTTTTGAGGAAATGAAGTATGTTTTGAATAATGTGAATATTGATGATTATCTCTTGTATTACAGGTGTTTTGGTTTATTTTTATTGTGGATGGGGAGTGAAAGTTGAATCTGCTGGTTGATAATTTGAACACCTAGTACTTATTTTCTAAGACTGACTTATAGGTGTCCAGCTTTTAAGAATAGTTATGGTAAACTAGAAGCGACAGTGGGGAAATTCTTATTTTTCAAGTGGGCCTCCTAATATTCACACTAGACCATACCGGAATAATATGAGGGCTAACCTACCTTATGCTAGTAGTAAAGGTGATATTGGGAGAAATGGGCCTGTTAGTAGACATATTAAAAATATAGTTGGTGAGAGGCCTAGTTTTCTTAAGAATAAACCATCCTTGGGCCTCATAATATTCACACTAGACCATACCGGAATAATATGAGGGCTAACCTACCTTATGCTAGTAGTAAAGGTGATATTGGGAGAAATGGGCCTGTTAGTAGACATATTAAAAATATAGTTGGTGAGAGGCCTAGTTTTCTTAAGAATAAACCATCCTTGAAACAAAAGTTGTTATGCTAAGAACACTTCGCTGAAGAACCCTGAATTGTCGAATAGGATGGGTACATTTCCATGTCTGGTATGCAAAGCTTTATTTCTAGTGTTAACAATTTTGTCCACTCTTCAATGGGTATAAAATAAGGAATTACATTTTTATGCTGATGAGTCCAGGATTTGATTTATTTGGCAACTTGGAAAAAACAACCGTAGTTTGAAAGGTAGGATTTTGGAGCATTTAGGAGATATCTGGTGATGTGAATACTAATGTACTTGGTGAACATATTAGACCAAATCTTGAACACTTATTTTGTCTTTCAGGTTTTGCAGTTAATTTATAAGAAGATTAGAGGTGGTCCTTTAAGGGATAGGACTGAAACTGCAGAAACAAGATTGATAAATTACCTTGCAGTCAAATGTTTTTGGCTTAAATGATGATTTACTCCTTAAGCCTGTATTAAAACTGCGCTGAATGAGACATTGATTTGTCAGTTGTTATGGTGATTAATTTTATATTGGATTTTCTAGAGTATTTAAAGGTTGTTTTTTTTTTTTTTTCTGATATGGTCTGAAGTGCATATTGCTTGAAAGTGCTAACCTATTGCTGTTCTTTAGTATGAGATTTTAAACTCCTCTGCCTGAGTTGGTGGTAGCTCAGGAGAATGTAAAAGATCCCATGGCCCTTATCAAAAAGATTAGGGGAAGTTCTCCAGTGCCCTGGCCAAATCTCTCCTAGTCTGTATAAAAACTTCTGGTCTCCCTTGAAGAGGCCACTGGCCTTTTGGAACTAACCCGGTCGAAAAAGTGTAAACAAAATGCCAGCATTTGGCCGAGGTAGCACTGGCAGGCAGAGCCTTTAATACTCTGAGGGAATGGTTTTCTCCAAAACAAGGACTGTCTAATGCACCCCAACATGAAGACCATAACACTGGCAAGCATGGGTGACGTGCCTGAAGAGAATGAGCTATATTTTCAGAGGACAGCCTTTCGGCTAGCGGTGTCTAGTACAAGGAAATATTTTACTGCCCTAGTTTAAATGGAAAAAATATGATTTCCAGCATTTTCCAGTTCAAAACCATCATGTAAATATTGACATTGAAAATGTTTCTGAAGCAAATGTGAATACAAATTGCATGCAAATGGTGAAATGTTTAAAAAGAAAATGTGTAACAAAATGGGGGGGGGGTAGGAAAGATGAAAATTGAAGCAGAGCTTAGAACTTGGGGCTAACAAGAGGAAGAATAGGGCTCTGAAGAGGCAAGGTAAGGCAACCTAGTATCAAAGCAAAGGAAAGTATTGGCCAAGTTTTTTTCTTGACTACTTGTAAGTCAATGTAAATGTCATAAGTGAGACAAGGTTACCAGCTTATAAGTGGTGTGAAAAGGCTGAGGCATACAAGACATGAGATGCATTTGTATTTAAATGAGCTGCATAAGGAACCTTTTATGAAGACTGCTGAAAAGTAAAATAGTCTGCAGCTTTAGGAGAGTGTTAGGTCAGTGACAGGAGTTGATGATTAAAAAGTACTCGAGTGAAATTACTAGACAACAGTTGCAGTTACAGGGAGAGCTGTTAATATAATGAAGGGAGATAAAATGTTGAGACTCTTGGTAATACATGCTTGTACATCCAGTTGGAGCAGATTGTGGAGTAATTTCAACAAGCATAGTTGTAGGAAAGCTTAAACAATTTAAGGGAACCTTGGAAAATAAGTTTGTATGTAAAATGTGTAGACCTGACTAGATGTGGTAGGTTAAAGTTAAGTGTAGACAATTGTTTGTATGTATTGGCGTTTTCCTTTCTGCTACATGTCCAAGGAGGAAGTTGGCTTGTTTTGCTCATGAATCTGAGGCCACTTTATAATGGGACAGTGGTATATGAGGTTTTAACATGTCTTTATTGCATTGTACTACTGCACAGCATGTAGTCCAAGTGCTGCTATGCATTTTTCTGCAGTCTGAACTTTGGGCGTTTATAAATTCATAAACTTTTATTACCATAGCCCAAACTTTTTCATATTTGGTAACTTGACTTCTGTGGGCACATCATTCCCTCTGCTACTGAGGTTGAAGATCATCTTAGTGGCATCAGCATAGGGAAAAACAATTTCACAGAAGGATTTTTCTTTTTTAAAAAAAAAAAAAAAAAAAAAAAAAAAAAGCACTTGGAACATTCACCAGTGGCCTGAGTGACCTGAAAGTACCGATTGGCACTTTATGCACCATGTGGTTTTATGATGTGAAGTAGTTCAAGGCAAATGTTGCATTTGTACAAAAGAAATTTTATGAAAAAGGATATATAGTATATAGGCATGGATGTACAGAACTGTGAGGAAGCTCTTTAAAGGAAGAGTGCCAGGTCGAACATACATTTTCACATATGACAAAGGCAGTCTTGTATTTAAATAAATGAAAAACATGCAAAATGCAACAGTTTAGTTACAAACAATTTACATCAAACACGGTGGTGCTGTGGTAGTGTTGTTGCCTCACAGTTAGACGTTGCCAGTTTGATTCTCGGAGCATCTTCTGTGTGTCGACATGCGTGAATGGTCTTTCCTTCATTGTGCGTTAGGCCCGGCAAGCCAGCATGTAAAAATCTACTGCCAGTCATTAGAGGACCGGAGTTCCGTTGTGGCGACCCCTAACTGGGAAAAGCCAGAAGAAACCATTGAAACGTCTAAAGTTTTTGAACAAGCACCAGACTCCACGCTCTGATACTGTAAAATGCTCCAAGGACTCCAAACTAAGTAATACTCCAAAGTACAAAATGACAAGACCGAAACCATAGCGTGAAGCGCTTTTCGTCCGGATATTATCCAGACTTCAGACAATGGCATTCAAATCTCTTTTTAAAAACCCCTCGTCATATAATGTGAGCCTGTCATCTCAGCATGTCAACCAAAAATTAAAGGTGCATATACAGTGTGAAAACGCAACCAGTTAAATAACCTAACATCTTATTTCAGTCTTGTAAAGCATGTGAAGTAGATAAACTACGTACAAATTAGCTGCGCAAACGCCTGTTGAGAAGCTGCTAAAATCTAAATGTAACTACTCCTTTTATAAAAGTAAAAAAAAACCCATATCTGTGTATAGGTAAACATCATTAAAATTGTTACATTGTCTTGAAATTGTATTAGTTATGTTAATAACCACACTGTTCATGTGAGTTGACTCAGAACACACGTCACACATGTACTAAAAAGTATTGGATAATAAACATAACACTAAATATGAAATACTGTATATGTAGTGTACTAAAGAAGCACTAATCTTCTTTCGGCTTTTTCCAGATGACGGCAAAAATACTAAATACTGACAGTCTTGCATCTAATAAAACATGTATATTACATTGCCACCACTAATCAAAACCTGAAATGAACATTACTTAAAAACCTCAACTATAGAGTTCTGTGAACTCTAATTTCAAAATACATATGTACATGAAAGCAACTGGCAACTCCACTTGGATGCTTGCAGTCAACCAGGACTTAATGAAACCTATTCTATTTCATGTATTTTGAAATTAAGGAACTCTAAGATTGTGAGGTTTTAGGTCATGTTCATTTCAGGTTTTGATTAGTGGTGGCAATATAATATACATGTTTTTATTAGACGGTGAAGAATAGTAATACTGTCAGTATTCTTAGTATTTTTGCTATTATCATTAGTGCTTCTTTACTACACTACATGTACAGTATTTAGTGTTACGTTTATCTAATACTTTTTTCTTTTAGTACATGTGTGACTGGTGTGAGTCGACTCACATGAACCGTATGGTTATTAACATAATTTTAATACAATTTCAAGACAATATAATATGTAACATAATTTTAATGTTTACCTATACACGTTTTTTACTTTTATAAGGAGTAGTTGCATTTAGATTTTAGCAGCTTCTCAAACATGAGTTTGCGCAGCTAATTTGTATGTAGTTTATCTGCTTTAACATGTTTTAGAAGACTGAAATAAGATGTTAGCTTAACTGGTTGCACTTTTTCACACTGTATATACACCTTTCATTTTTGGTGGACATGCTGAGAAGATGTGATAGGCTGACATATGACTAGGGGTTTTAAAATGAGGTTTGAATGCCATTAATTGTCTGAAGTCTGGATAATATCTGGACGAAAAGCACTTCACTCTATTGTTTCTGTCTTGTCACTTTGTACTTTGGAGTATTACTTCGTTTGGAGTCCTTGCATTAAAGGAGCATTTTACAGTATCTCTGAGCGTGGAGTCTGGTACTTGTTCAAAAACTTTTGTCTGTTTGGAACTTGGTTTACCCTTTTTTTGACCATTGAAACTACTGTAGTTGCGAACACGCTTATAAGCCATCCAGTCATTGTCAGTTAAGCATTATATGGCTCATTGAAATCCTGCCTCTTGCACAGGCTGTCCCTAAAGTCTCCTGGCTGAAATGTATGTTCCTGTCTACCTGTTTTTTGCCCATCACACCTCAAACATTTGCTATCCACCTGAGGAAACCTTCTTTGGAGTCTACTTGTGGTATAAAACCCTATGTAAGCACTTCCAGGTAAAGATCCTAAATTTTCTAGACTTTGTTGCATATTTGGGAGCTGTACATATATCCCCCCGCCCCCATTTGTCTTTGTGAATTGCTTAGAATTGGGAAGAAAGATTGGATAAGCTCCTCTTATTATAATTATTATGGAATATTTTATATGCTTTACTAATTCATTTT
This sequence comes from Protopterus annectens, assembly GCF_019279795.1. Lineage (NCBI taxonomy): Eukaryota > Metazoa > Chordata > Ceratodontiformes > Protopteridae > Protopterus > Protopterus annectens. The sequence goes on from NC_056741.1 coordinate 626,108,422, forward strand.
TAACAGCAACTTCTGTTCTAGATTCTATTAAAATCTCTACCAGTCCTGTTTTATTTAGGAGCCCCCTGTTTTTCTCTTTGCCTTATACTCTGCCTTCCCTGTCAAGGATTGATGTCTGTCTCTAACCTGCAGTCCAAATTCTTGGCTTCTTCCCATTCTATTACCTTTCCCTTTTTAGTTATTTGCTCCAAATAGCTTGGTTCGTTTGCCAGTTTTCTCCAATAAATTACAGCCTCCCTCTTGCCCATCGTCAGTATCCCTGACCACAGTCATCCCTTTCGGCAAAATCATCTTCTCCATTCTCATGCTAGTTTGGTTCTTGTAATACTCCCTATTTTATGAATGTGATACTAGCATGATTTTGGCTCTGAGTCTGCATCCAAAATCCCAATCTCTCCTTATTTCTTGAGCTTCCTCCCTGAGTCAGCTTCCTCCCTTTCCCTTTGAAATTAGTTTTCTGCTTTGCTATGTTTAGGAGCCTTAACTGTTTCTCTAAAATACCCCCTCAAATTAGGTAATCCTAGTCTGCCTTGTTTTATTGGTAGAATCCTCTTATCCCACTTGACCCTGGCTGTCTTCCTCTCCCAGATAAAATCCTTCAACTTTTTATTGCTGTCCACACCTTCTCCAGTTAAGTGTGCCTGACCTGTGTGCAAGACTAAAGGGACACTAAACGTTTTAATGGCTTGTATCTTAGTATCCGTACCCATATAAGAAAACTTCCAGTTTCTCAGTTTTTGTATTTTCCCACATATCCTTAGCTGCCACAACAAAGTAATTTCTAACCCATAATTAATTTCATCATGTCCCCATAAATATGGATATTGTTGAACCAATTCGTGTGTGGGTACATAATTTACTGCTATTGCCTTTTGTTTTAGCTTCATTAATTTTGTATCCAGAGAAGATTTTAAAGCCATCTTAAAATGTTCCCAATACTGTCCCTTTTTGGCTTTATGTATAAAATAGCAAATAGAGCCAGGTTTTCCTGACGACCATGCCAATTATTTCCTTGAATTTTTGAGTCCCTTATTTTCTTTGCCAATGGTTTTAAATATAATGCAAACAACAAAGGGGAAAGAGGATAACCCTGCCTGGTTCCACTACTCGAGCAGAAATTATTGTCGGAAGCGTGGCAGGTATT
>NC_056741.1:626110065-626265065 GCF_019279795.1 Protopterus annectens
AGTGTTCTTCTTTGGCCCAGAAATTGTAGTTCATTGACCATTTGGGCAGTTTTTCCATATCTTTCATCTTTCAGTTTTGTTTGTTTCCTGCCTTTCCTGTAAATAATCTAGTTCAGGTACAGATTTGCTGTATCCAGGACTGTTTATAAGCTTTTAAGCCCCCCAAGCCTTTCTGTGTTGGAGGAAAGCATTGTAGCTCATCAGTGGGAGTGGTAAGCACTAGGTATCTTATCTACCACAGGAGGAGTGGTTTCTGGCCCAGAAATAGTAGCTTATTGGCCGTTTGGGCAGTTTTTTTCAATCTGTTTCAACTTTCTGGGTTATAAGTCCACATCTGTGCTTGATTCCCACCTTTCCTGTAAGTAATCTAGTCCATGTACAGATGTGCTGTATCCAGGACTGTTTGTAAGCTGCTGTGTGGTGCCAAACTCTGCTCTTCAGTTTTCCCCTTGTATCTGCCAGTTCTTTACTCCTGCACTTTTACTAGCTTATTCATAGATTAGTACTAGGCTAACTGCTCTTGCGAGCCATTTTAAGCCTAGCCAATTATCCCTTGTGAGACTCAAACCTTGCAACTTGTGTTTGTAAGGCAAATTAGTTTAGCACTTTACCATACTTCTTGTAGCAATTATTGTAGCACACAAGTACTACAAGCACTAAACGTTCTACAAGGAAACAGCTCCATTTATTAATGCCCACCCCTCCAGGCATATCTGTTAGTTCCCTGTGCTTTCTCCTATTAACCTGGTGAACTTGGGCATCCTGAGGCAATGTATCAACTGCCTCATATACACTGACAACTCTCTCCTCTTACCTCCCAACACTTAGACATGTGAGAGAGGCACTTGTATATCCACATTGGAAGACACACACTCTCCAGCCAAGACTGGAATAGCTGGTCAAGAGGAGGTCAACACTTGTACCACAACACATAGCCCTCCAGAACACACATTAGCACTGCCTTCATATAAAAACACAAACCACACACCCACCTTCATGGAGGCTTTCAATAAAAATCTAGACAAACATCAGAGACCTCCAAGGCAGAAACTCACCTGACCTCCACATCACAACACTAGTGATGACAGACATAGCTCTCCTAAACAGTGCCACTTAACCAAAGACCCTAAGGCAAAACACCATGCCCAACATGCATCATAGGGGAGTCGATAGTGAGGCACACTGATGTCCCACTCAGGTTGAATAAGGAGAATGTTAGTCAGCTGCCTGTCAGGTGCCAGAATCCAGCAAATAATGCATGCACTCTGGTCCCTCAAGAACAGGTACAAATATGACTGTCATTGTACATGTGGGTGTGAATGACCTGAGACTACATAGAGACATGGAGGAGCTCTTGGGTTATGTATCCCAGGTGAGTATGACCCTAGCCCTGAACAGCATCCTACCATCACTCAGAATGATATCACAGTAGAAGCAGAACATGATTGATTTCAACAGTTGACTAAGTTTCTGGTGTCATTATAAGGGGATCCAGTATCTCTCTGCCTGGGATGACATGACTGACAGACCTTGTTGCTTTGCCAGAGGTTGCCTGCATCTGTCACCCCTGGGCTTCCGGATACTGGCCAAGGCTCTTGCCACCCCTATAGTGTCTTTTTTAGGCGGTGTTCCAAAGACCAAATTACCACCATAACAGGTACAAACAAATGCAATCTGAGAGTCATGCTGCTCAATGCTAGAAGTCTAAATCTCAAATTGCACTTGCTTGAAGCACTTCTTGAAATGGAGAGCATTGACATTTGTGCTGTAACAGAGACCTGGTTCAAGGCAGCAGAGAAAGCACCCCTGCACTACCAGGCTATAACTCATTCCACACCTTTCGGCCCCAGAACTTGGACCGAAGCTCCAAAGGTGGTAGTGTTTCCATATTCATAAAGGATGCACTCACCTCCAGAGTGGTAGCTCAACATAACACATCTGAGATACTTTAGGTGCAGCTAACACTGGGAAAGAGAGTTTCAGGTCATAGCCTGCGATAGGACCCTAACCATGTCCCAAGACTTGCACTGCACATTCCTAAACAGCCTAGAGAATATTGGGGTCTAACCTAATATTCTCATACTGTGGGATTTAAACTATCCCTCCATTAACTGGGAAAACTACTCCTATACCAATACACTTCCCATTGCTTTCTGGAATTCATTAATTCTTATGCTCTGGACCCACTCGTTCTTACCCCCACCAGAGGTAGCAACATCCTTGACCTGGTCATTACTAACATGGGCGACTGGTGCTGTACACCAATACTCAACTCTTCCCTGGTTAGAGCCAACCACAAACTAATCACCTTGGAAATCCACATCCCTCCCAACCCACTACAACGGGTAACCACCACGAAAAACTTCTCCAACGCTAACTTTGGGCTCCTAAAAACAGAGGTGGCTAACTTCAGGGCACCCATGCAAATGGAGAATAGTTGCATGACCGCAGAATCCTACACCAGTGCACTGTATGAACATGTACACAAGTGCTTCGATCTCACCATACCCAATACAACTAAGATGCTCTCCTCATTTTTTTTTTTTTTTTTTTTTTTTTTTAAAGCCCATCTGGTGGTCCCCTGCCATAAACAAACTACAACAGAAGGAGGAAACTGATGTGGAATAAGGCAAAGTCCCAAGACTGGAAAAGCTCCCTTATCAGCCTCAACAAAAGGTTGAGAGCTAGCTATGAAAACAGAATTGCAGCAGATAGTGAAGACTACCACAAGGCCTTCTATAGTTGGAGCTACTGCACAGTGGTACCTCCAACAGATATAGCCAATATACTGGCTGACAGATTCAGTGCTAACTTTACCACTACCCCCCTAAAGGACCAATCACAATACCAGTAGATTGTCAAGCACCCAGTGTTACTGCTGCACAGGTTAAAATAGCACTGTCCAAGGCCAAGAATACAGCTTCTATGGGATCTGACGATATCCCTGGCTGTGCTCTACATGAACTACAGAGTGAACTGGCACCGCACCTGTGTGCCCTGTGCAGTCACAGCCTTACCTCAGGCTTTGTCCCTACCGATTGACGCACTTCTACAGTCATCCCTCTCCACAAAGAGGAGCGACTACAGACCTAGGAAAAATTATCACCCAATTAGCCTGACGAGTCTGATATGCAAAGCAATGGAACACATCATCATGGACCTAATAAACAAGGATATAGGGAATCTCCAAACTCTGGATTCCACACAGTTTGGTTTTATGAAGGCTAGATCATGCCTGCTGAACTTGGTCGACGACTTTGAATAAGTCACCAGAGCTGTGGATGAAGGCAAGGTGATTCATACAGCCTACCTTGATCTGGCCAAGCCTTTGATATTATTCCCCACTCAGGAATCATAGAAAAACTCACTAAGCTAGGCATCAACCCCTATATTACTAGGTGGGCTGCAAACTGGCTCACAAATGCAACCCACAGTGAGAAAGCAGACTCCAAGTCAGACTGCTGACCAGTCACGAGTGGAGTCCCACAGGGTTCAGTCCTGGGTCCTCTCCTGTTTGGAATCTACTTCTCTGAAGTCCAGGCCAACACAAAGGGACTCAGTTTGCAGACTATTGCAAGTTGGGAGCTATTAACTCCCCAAGTGATGTTGACATCCTACAGAAAAGCCTCAATGACACCAATGACTGGTGTCACAACCATGACCTTAAGCTCAGTGCCAAAAAAATGTTGTCATCCCCCTTGGGGAAAAAAACTGGTTCCCTTGAATTAGCACATTGATGGTAGTCCACTGAACACAGAAGGCGTAAGAGATCTGGGAACAGGTTGATAGCAACCTCTCTTTTGACCACCATGTTGCCACTGTGGTCAGAAAGTCCTATGTGGCACATCTCATTACTAAGGGTTTTGCATCCAGGAAGGAAGAAGTCATTGTCTCCCTCTACTCTTCCCTCATTAGGCCAGTCATATAGTACAATGCTCCTTTTGGCATGTACCTCACTAGACACCTGCAACAAATGGAGAGGCTACAAAAGTACCTTACAAAGAGGATCCTAGGCCTTAAACACTAGTCCTATATGGACAGCCTCATAAACCTCCAACTATGCTGTCTCATCGCCTAATTAGAGGCAATCTCTGCTTGACTTACAAAGCCATGTCTCACCGAGCTCTGTTAGAAATGCTACATCTAAAGAAATCCCAATCTCTCTGCACCACATGCTCCTGAAACCTCAACCTCAACCTCATTACCACAATCAACAGAACTTGCTGGAGGGACAGGTTCATAAACCAGGGACTGCCCATGCTATATGGAATAGACTTCCCATACATGTCAAGCAGAGCACCTCACTGGCCCTCTTCAAGAGAAATCTTGAGTGGATGGGAAATAGAAAGTTCACCCTGGGGAATCACTCCAGTGGCTCTACTCGACAGAGGCACTAGGAACTAGGGTCAGGTGGCATGATGCCAGGGTAATGCTGTGGGTTAGGCTTATAAAGGCTCCCGGGCTATTAGCCTAGTACACACCTATGAATCTATGAACCTATGAACACTGAATTTCTTCTGAAACAAAGTAACTTATTCCAGGAAAAAATATAAGACTTGGAGAACAGATCTAAAAGGAATAACATCAGGATTTATGGGATTCCTGAAAATGGACTGGAATCTATCAACTACTTTGAAGAGAAAGCAACAAGAGATGGTTGGTTAATAAAAGGCAGAAACAGTAAATTGAAGGACAAATGAAAATCAGTGTATTTCATGGCTATTAATTCTTATTTAAAGTGCTTGAATACTTATGAATAGTTATACAAGGTGAATCTTTTTTTCCTTACTTCATATGGTTACTAGTTTCCTTTTTAAAATGTTTGATTCTTTTAGCTATATATGAAATTAAAGCCACTTATTTTCATTTAGAGTTTAAAACTTTGTTCATTTTATTAAAAGTTCATCATTATTATGATGAAACTTGTATTGGGTGGCACACTTGGATATTTTGGCATATTTGAGTAATGTGCTATTAAATAAATACAAGATGCAAACAATGACACTAAACAGGTATGTTAAGTTGCATTCTGAATTTGTAAAATGGTCCAGATGTGTGCTACTGATAGTCTACTTGACATGCAGTAGTACCCAGAAATGACATGCTATGTTATAAAGTATAAAAACTATAGCTTTTCACATGTATAAAAGTTACTATTGGAATGATATCAAATAGAGTAATAGTCGCACTTTTGCAAGTTAATGCTGGATCACACAACTGTCATTCTTTTACTGCAAGTTTATATGTTATAATGTCCATAGTTGGTGTGTGGTGTGGAGATGGCCTGGATTCACTTGCATTTTGTGGGAATTGTAACTGATGGACTTTTCATTTTCAAACCCTTATCATGAAAACCAGCTTGAAATAACTGTCATGAACACCTTTGTGATGCTGCTGGAGTTCTGAAAATTCTAAAAAACTGTCCACGTTACTACTTTCTGTCTAAAAGTAAATAAATATTTTGAATCATATGGCAAGATGTCAATGAATACAAATTTAGATAGTAAACAAAAGACTGTGACTTGCATACTAAACTACTGTCAGTTCTGAATGCTTGCAGTATACCAAAAGGATAGTTTATATAGCCTATAGAATGATACTTCTGATAAAAAAAAAAATTAGGATTGTATTTCTCTAATGTCTCTCTTTAATAACAAAACTTAATATCTCAGAACAGTTAATTATGGAAAGTTTGAATCTTAAAAGGGAAATATTTTCAGATGTTTGCTCAGTTACTATTGATCATAACTTTTAAGGAAAAAAATGGACTAGTTCTACAGCAGTACTAGATTAGAGTATCAAGTATATAAGGGTAAATGTTCGTGTTACACTGCTGCAGTCATTACACTTGGGTTATCCTGCTGTCAGGCAGTTCCCCAGTTGGCCTGAGTTCCAAAGTCTTGGTCTGGCATCGGTTGCTGTCGCCTCCTCCCTGACGCCAGTGCGACAGGGGTATATAAGATGTAGCCAACACCATTTTCTTCAGTCTTTCTTGCCACGTGGTGCCCGAAGCAAAAGCAGTTCGCAAGTGCTGGTCGGCCGTCTCCTGAGATTTTCATTCCGAATCCAGAACCAAAGTCTTCTACAAAGCTAAGTACCCCATTAGGGAAACTTTTTCTTGCCTCAGACCGATGTCAGTAAAAGTTAATAACTGTATTTCTTGTGGGAAGCAAATACCTCATAAGGATTTCCATTCCTATTGTATCCCATGCCGAAGCCCAGACCACGATGTCACTGGTTGTCGGTTTTGTGCTAGGTTTAACAAGCGCACTATTATACGTCTGTTTGATTTTGCCAGACGTTATTTTGGTAGAAAATTAAATTATACCATGCCGTCGGAACTTCCGATGACCGGAATACACAAAAGACGCAAAGACAAGGATAGGCATCCGAGGCTCAAAACTGACGAAGCCTCTTCTAGACCAGTCGCCAGTTCTCCAGTTTTCAGCGAGGCGCCTTCGCAGCCCCTGACTACCGCTTCTGTAGAACCACAGGCCACCTCTGACTCCCACGTGGAGATGGCTGGGCCTTCAGACGCACAAGTTATTCAACCAACCGAGACTAACCTTTCAGAGGGATCCGGAGTATCTGAGCAAACCCATAGCTTCAGAGGGTGTCTTCAGACCAACTCAGTTAAGCATTAAACCCTCAGCTAAGTCTAAGCCTCCTTTAAAATCTAAGAAACAAATACAGCATTCTCCAGGGCAGGCCTCCATGCCTAAGAAACAAATGCTCAAAATGACTGAAGACCTAATCGCTCTGATCAGGGGGTCACATCCCCCCCCCCGATAAAAGGCCTAGACAGGATGCAGACTATGACTCATCCGACCAGGTGTCCATCTCTTCTGATTCATCCTCAGACCTAGGATACTCTTTACCCCCTTATGAGAATTCTGATGCTGAGGAATCAATTCCATCAGCCTCACCACCTGAGGATTACTCCTTTGGGGAAACCCTACATACCATGAGGGAGCATTTCCAATGGGAAGGCCAGGATTACTCAGAATCCAAGAAAAGGCTCAGAGACTTCCTTTTACCACCTCAACACAGATCCCTTGCTATTCCGCCAGTGTTAGATATTGTGGATGATGTGTATACTGAATCCAGCTTAAATCCTGATTCCTTACCCCCAGCCCCTGTTAAACCTGACAGATACTACAGAGTCCCTGAATCACATAAATTTCTGTATAAAAGTCCTGTAGCTGACCCTGAAACTATTTCTCAGGGACCCAAAGGAGTTAAGGCTTCATCAGCCAAGAATCCAGTTCCCTCCAACAGAGATTCCAGAGCATTAGATAGATGGGGAAAGAAAGTATATACGTCTGCAACTTTAGCAATGAGAGCCTTAAATTGCCAGTTTCACATCCTAAAATATCAGCAATTTTTACTGTCTCAGTTAAAACAAAAAATGCTTCCAGAATCAGACCCTCCTAATTTTAAAGAAATGCATGATTTATTGCATGCAGCTGAACAAGTGGGAAAGCATACTTTGCAATGTGGTTTTGATTCTCTAGCGGCCTCCTGGAGAGCAGCAGTTACAGGCTCTGTCATTAGAAGACATGCTTGGTTAAAAGAACATACGTTACCAGATCATGTTAAAGCAAAATTATTGGATGCACCTTTGCAGCGGGATGTGTTATTTGGTGTTACGGCAGAAGAGGTATTAAAGAAAATGGAGGATAAGGCAAAATCTATGCAAACGGTGAAGGATTTCTTAGAGGTTCAGCCTCCTAGATTTAGCAGAAACTGGCCAACTAAGAATTGGTCCTTTCCAATTACAGACAGACCTCAAAGGGGAAGATACAGACGTCCAAGAGGTAGAGGTCAAACACAAGGTCCTTACAGGCCTTGACAATGTGTTGCATCCGGCCAGAAAGAAGGGGAAGACAGGCCCCAATCATATAAAAAGCTCCAATGACTTCCCACTACAGCTGCCAAACAAATCCCTCTTGGCAGCCCCCTTGGGAGGAAAACTGACACTCTTCTACCACAATTGGCAAATGATCACCAAAGACAAATGGGTTCTCAACATTGTATTTCAAAGTTACAGGTTCCACTTTCACACACTGCCAAGGTTAAAAGGAATGCCAAATCTGCCACCAAATCAATGGACAGAGGCTCAAAAACAAATTATAGCACTCATGGATATGAGAGCTATTCAACAGGTACCATCACAGGAGCAAGAACAAGGATTTTACTCAAGACTCTTTCTGGTACCCAGAAAGGATAAAGCCTGGAGGCCCATTCTGGATCTTTCATCTCTAAACACTTACCTGGATGTTCCGAAATTCAAAATGTTGACACTACAGCAGCTTCTTCCCATGCTGGGCAAGAAAGCTTGGCTCATGACGTTGGACCTCAAGGAGGCATACCTGCATGTCCCTATCAGACAAAACTGCAGAAGATACCTCAGATTCATAGCTGGTTCAATGCACTACCAATTCGCTGCACTGCCCTTTGGCTTATCTACTGTGCCCAGGGTCTTCACAAAGTGCCTGGCACCAGTAATTGCATTTTGTAGACCGAAAGGAATTCAAATTTATCCATACCTGGACGACTGCCTGATTCAAGCAGAGAGCAAGGACATTCTTCTAAAGCATGTGGCGTTTGTAAAAAAGTTAAGTTGCCTGGGGTGCACAGTAAACGAAATGAAATCAAAACTAGTGCCCTCACAAGAGATTATATTCCTGGGTGCCAGCTTGAGCACACCGGACCAGATGGCTTATCTCACTCCAGACAAGCAAGGACAACTGACTCAATACTTTCAATTGATGGCAACAAAGACCCAACTCCCTGCAAGAAAAATTCTGCAGGCCTTGGGTTACATGGCATCCTGCATACTACTAATTCCATATGCCAGACTGCATATGAGGAAACTACAGTGGTACCTAAAGAATGTATGGTCTCAACACTGTCAAAGTTTGGAAACAGTTATACCACTAATCCCTTGCCTTCAACAGGAGTTTCAGTGGTGGGCTCAAGCTTGTCACCTCAACAAGGGACAGCCTTTTACACAACCCACAGCCAGGCAAACACTGACAACAGATGCATCGGATTATGCCTGGGGAGCACACATGGCAGGCAAATGTATTCAGGGCACGTGGCCCGCAGAACAAAGGCATCTTCACATCAATCAAAAAGAGATGCTAGCTATACAAAATGCCCTTATAGCTTTCAATGACCTGCTGCATCCAGGACAACTACTGCTAAAGACAGACAGCACCACAGTTGTGGTACATAAGCAAGGGGTCACTCACTGCTACCCCCTATGCACATAAGCTTGGACCTTGTGGAACACAGCTATAAACCTTCAAGTTCATCTGCAAGCACAATTCCTGCCAGGAGAGAAAAACATACTGGCAGACGACTTGAGCAGAAACATCATGGATCCCCACAAATGGGAATTGAATCCACAAATATTCAGAATGATAACACAGAAATGGTGGAGCCCAGACATAGATCTGTTTGCATCCCCAATAAACTGCCAGCTACAGAAATTCTGCACAAGGAGTTGCCATCCACAAGCATGGAAAGTGGATGCCCCCTCATTCAGTTGGGAGAACATACAAATATACGCTTTCCCACCACTACCTCTCTTACCAAAGGTACTCGTAAACGCCAGGCAAGAAGAGCCACAAATTATCCTGATTGCACCAGACTGGCCACGCCAGCACTGGTACCCAATCTTAAGGAGCTTAGCACAAGAACCACCCTGGATTTTGCCTCAAATCCCACATCTGCTGACTCAGCACAACAGTCAAATACTGCACAGCCAGCTAAAGACCTTAAACCTAGCTGCATGGAAGATTCCTTAGTCAAGCAAGCAATGCCCCTCTCCAAGGCTGTTATGGATGTCATTTTGGAGGCCAGAAGGCCTAGTACCAGGAAAGCCTATTCGGATAAGTGGAAGAGATTCTGTGCCTGGAACCAAGCTCACAGCCTTGACCCTCTTGTCCCAAACATTCCTCAGATACTACAATACTTAACTGAGATGCTGGAAAGGCCTCTCCTCCTCATCCATCAAGATCCACGCCTATGCCATCTCCGCTCATTACAACATGGATCCACCAATTTTCTTTAATCCTCTGTTAAAACAGTACCCCAGAGGGGCTAAAAACATAAGACCGCCCCATAGAGCACCTACTCCAACGTGGGACCTCAACTTTGTTTTGGAAAAACTAACTTTACCTCCTTTTGAGCCAGCTAACAGCAGAATTAAAATCTATCTCTTGGAAAACTGCTCTGCTCCTGGCAGTAACATCAGCACGAAGAGTTTCAGAATTACAGGCACTAATGGCAGTGGAACCTTTCCTCATTTTCCACCAGGACAGGGTGTCTTTAAGAACCAACCCTACGTTTATGCCAAAGGTGGTATCCAGTGTGGATCTAAACCAAACTATTCACCTGCCAACTTTTTATCCTAAACCACAGAATAAAGGGGGAGAGACTACTGCACTCTTTGGACATTTACAGTCTGTTACACTTCTACTTGGACAAAACCAAAGCTTTCAGAAAATCTGAGCAATTATTGGTAGCATATACTGCAGGAGCACAAAGAAAAGCCATTTCAAAACATCCTACTCAAAATGGATAGGACATTGTATATGTTTCTGCTACACATACCATGGAAAACCTGTACCTAGCAGCATTAGATCTCACTCCACCAGGGCAACAGCCACTTCAACTGCCTACCTCAGGGGAGTATCTACCCAAGGATATTTTGGAAGCAGCAACTTGGGGTTCTGTACATACCTTCACCAAGCATTACCATCTGCCTCTATACTCTAAATCCAGAGCTGGCTTCGCCACTGCAGTGCTGCAGGGCTTTATAGCCACCCCTAATGCCTTATAGAACCAGCCACCTCACCTCAGCTTTGGGATTCTACCCAAGTGTAATGACTGCAGCAGTGTAACATGATGAACATAGTACAGTTTTGTACCTACCATAAATGTAGATGTTAGTGTATACACTGCTGCAGTCCAGGTTATCCTCCCTCCTTCCCCTCTTACTGGCTGGTACATACCTATGTCTTCTACCCTTACTACCTATGGGAGTATTTGCTGGTAGCTGTTTTTGCTTTTCTTATGTAGGTTTTATTAGCAATTAGAATTGCCTACCTATTTAGAGGCACCTGACATCTGGGGCAAGAAAAACTGAAGAAAATGGCGTCGGCTGCATCTTGTATACCCATCGCACTGACGTCAGGGAGGAGGCGACCACAACCTGTGCCGGACCAAGACTTTGGAACTCAGGCCAACTGGGGAACCGCCTGACGCCAGGATAACCCAAGTATAATGCCTGCAGCAGTGTATACACTCGGACATCTACATTTATGGTAGGTACAAAACTGTACTTTATAAATGTCTTGTGATGCTCTACACTAGGATTATAGCTTAAATGTAAAAGCTAAGAATATAGTAAATAGTACAAGACCTAGTATATAAACAGAAATAGAGAAATATATAGTTAAATAATATAAATATGTTTACAAGGTTGGCATAGTGGCATATGTGTTCACCTTATAGGTACTAGTGCAGGGGTTTGATTCTCACATGAGGTAATTGGGCTTGGAATGGCCCACGAGCAATTGGCCAGGTACTAATTTATGAACTTATGATCCTCTGAACGACTTTACATACAGTAAATGAAATATAACAAATATAAAATAATCTGACCTATAAATTAAATGAAAATAACTGACTTCCTTCCTATAGCAGACCAGAGAGATAATGTGAGGTACAGGGAAAGATGATTGTAGAGAGATTGTTTGGTCAACTTATAATAAAGATCCTGAATACTTGTTTAACTTTTCTTATTCATATTAACTCACTGATGGGCTTTAAGATGATGTGTACCAAAAATATGAGAGACAATATGAAATAGAAGCATGAACTAAGTGTTAGTCTAATGGAGAATTTGAGGGGTAGATTATAGGTTCATAGTTTACTAGACTAATGACCACAAGGTACTTTTTAAGCCTAGCCATGCATTCCAAATCTCTGACAAATTCTAATACCCTTGATATGTATAAGCATGGGCCTGGGTGATGAATCATTTACAGATTGCCTGTGTCCATTAGAGACATAGGTGCCAAACCAGGGGTAAATTTCCACTTTCCCATCCAATTGTCCAAGTTGCACTTGAATTGGGTTAGGGAGAAACTGTTTCACATGGATGGGGAGCCTGTTCCATAGAAGGGGTACTCTTTGGGATACATACCTCTCTCTCCAGCAGGTCCTGTTTATATCACAGGCAAGGTTTAAGTTCTTAGGACTGGTACTTCTGGTGCGGTTTGTTTTGTGGATATGCAGGAGGTCCATCAGAGTGGGGTCTGACAATGTCCTGTTTGCCAGGCATAGATCTCCCCTCAAAAGCCTGTAAGAGAGAATACAGGGATAGGGTCTTGAGGTGGTCTGCATAGGACATTTTACTTGTGCTCTGTATTTTAGTGAGGAACCTCTGTGGACGTTCCAATTGTTTGATATGCCAGGTTAGGTACATACCAAAGAGGGCATTGTTCAACTTTTCACCAAACTAGGAATACATTTATTCCATGGTAGAATGTTTAGGGTATTTCATTAGGTAATTTATTTGCTTCAAAAGTTTTGTCTATAGCTGAAGATTTCATATTGTATATAATATGTCCTCCTATTCACTTACTGCTGTATTCTTGACCTGAGGGATCTGCTGCCAGAAGGTGACCAGACATCGGCCAGTATACAGAAGTCTTGTATTACTGTAGGGTCATGGAACATCTGATGTAGGCCACAAAAGTGACATATACATGTACCATCCTTGGAACTTTTCTGTCGAAAGTCAGTGCCATTCAGATTCAATTTGTCTCAGTTATTGTGACTTCAGCCTTTTCCAAATAAGTGCCCTGTTGGGGAAAATTTTCTCTCTACTACTGTTTTGGTTATGTCATCCAAGAACAGCAAGTGCCAGTGTCCTTATAAGGATAGTCATCTACAGTGTCTCTCGTTTAAGGCCTAGCCGCAACCATAAGTCCTGTAGTGTTTGCCAGTCCTTCATACCCAAGACCCTTAAAATCAGGCTGTCTATTTAGAGAACCAGCGGCTTAAGTTGTTAGCTAAGCATATGGAAGGTACGTCTGGGTCTGATGCTGAGCCAGTGAAGCACAAGGCCAAGAAACCTTGATCTGTGGCTTCTGCTGCACTTCCATGATTAGACGCATCTCCCAAGGTGTTAGTCAACCCAGAGACACACCTGACTAAAGGCATGGATTCACAGGCCAAGCCAATTCTGAGGCCGCCTTGGCTTCACCTGCGAGCATGTCTTTGGAGGTAGAACAGACCGATCAGGATGTTGAGGGGGAACGTAGGTGCAAAAGTACTGAGGGTCCTGGGGGGCGGGGTACCATGAACTCTAGTGAGAGGAAATCCAGTCAGACACTTTTGAATGCAGGCCTTCGTCTGGGCCTCTGACATTGAAATTGCATAGGATTATTTCTCCTGCAAAAAAAAAAACAAAAAAAAAAACTAAGCATTTGTCTCCTGCTAAAGAGGCCCCTGCAGATTAGCAGCCCTTTTCCCAAAACTTGCTTCAAGCCTTCATGACACTCAAGTCACCTTCCTCTGAGCTTGCTCCCCAGCCTTCTCAGAAAAAGATTAGGAACCATGACTGTCCTGAATTTTCCTTTGATGAAGAGGAATCCTTGGATTATTCTACACAAATACCTTCTCCTAGGTATTATGTTTCCCTTGGAGAGGAGTCCATCTGTGCTGATTCCCCTATGGAAGAAATCATTTGGTGAAGCTCTTCTGAAAATGCGAGATCACTTTAAGTGGGACACATCCCAAATTTCTGATGTCCAAAAATACTGTCTGCTAATGCATGTTGATTTCCCTAGCCCTTCTGCAGTTACCAGTGTGTCCTGCATTTGTGGATGCCTTTCACAATGCTTTTCCTAACCCCAGACTTCCAGACCATGTCTGCAAGGTACCTGAGGATTGTAAATTCCTCTGTGTACTGCTGCACCCTTAGCAGTCATTTCTGTAGCTACAGATAAACCATCTAGGATGCTTCCTTCTACTACCCTTCTCCCATCAGACAAAGTGAGTAGAACCCTTCAGAGACTGGGAAAAGCCTTTCAGGGCCATCAATTATCAGACACATATGACTACTCCTTAGAGCTTCTGTCTCAGGCATCAAGTGCCATTGCAGAACTTCCAGATTCTGAAGGGAAAGCCTTCTCTCCCTTGGGAGCTTCCTTCCAAGTGGCAAGACACTCCATTAAGTACAGCTATGATGCTGTGGAGGCTTGTGCCAGGGCAGCTGCTACTGGTTCAGTTCTCAGAAGATTTTCCTGCTTAGGTTGCAGCTTCTCCAGAATGACTTCAAATCTAAATTAATGGATACAAGATTAGATAATTCTGCTTTATTTTGTCTGGCAGCAGCTTCTCTAAGTCCCTACAGGAAAAAACTAAGGAACTCTGAGTTGAAACATCTTGGTTTCTCTTGTGCCCAGGTTTCATAGGAATTTCCCATGTAAACCTGTCTTTGTCCATAGCTGCACTCAGCACTCCTCCAGTAAGTCTTCTATTGGAGGCAAGAGACAGCAGAAACCTGGGGGGTGGGGGTCGGGTCACAGGCACCTTCACAACAAAGATAGTCCTTTCCTGACAAATCAGGGAGTCTGAAAGGTGAGGGCAATGAGGGGGAAGGGAGACCTCTACAGGGTAGTCACAAATGCTCACTATGTCTGGGAAAGAATCACCCAGGACACCGAGGTTCTTTCCATAATCAAGAAAGGATACTTCATGGTTTCCACCCCCCCCCCACACATACACACACACTTATGGGCATCCCTCAATTCCCCTGAGAGCAGCTTCCCCACTTCCCAAAGTTCTTTGGGAGCTTTGGAAACAGGGCTCCATTCAAAAGGTTCCTCAAACCTCAAGAGGCAAAGACTTTTATTCAAGAATGTTCTTAGTGCCCAGAATGGATGGCCCTTGGAGACCGAGATACATGGCAGATATAAAAGATACTTACCCTCACATCACCATTCACCCCATGTTCAGGAAGTTCTTACATTTTCCTGTGGGTTCCTGACCTTATCAATTCTCTGCCTTCCTTTTGGTCTTTCTATAGCTCTAGGGGTATTCACAAAATGCCTGACTCCAGTGATTGCACATTGCAGGCTTTTGGGTATCTAGAGTTTAATACCTGAATGACCTGCTGTTACAGGCTCCAATTTCCACACTACTACAGAATCTGGAGAA
Source organism: Protopterus annectens (assembly GCF_019279795.1). NCBI lineage: Eukaryota > Metazoa > Chordata > Ceratodontiformes > Protopteridae > Protopterus > Protopterus annectens. The sequence continues at coordinate 626,125,309 of NC_056741.1, forward strand.
CACCATTTCTCTCCTTGGGAAACTGGAATTCACAATCACCTTCAGGAAGTCATTCCTCACCCCTTCACAGGACCACATTTTCTTGGGTTGTCAAATCCAGACAGACATAAGTCACTTCACTTCAGAAGGTGTAGGACCTTTGGTCCTTCTTTCATTCCTTTCTCCCCTTGACTTGCATCACAGCCAGAGAGCTCCTCAGGGTGCTGTGATTCATGTCTTCAACCATTCCCATGGTGCCAGTGGCAAAACTCCATATGAGGAAATTACATTGGTTTCTCATGTGTGGGGACCCAGCATTCTCACCCACTGTAATACATATACTCCTCATTCCTCATCTAAAGAGGGAACTAATCTGGTGGATCCAACAGATAGACCTAAATCCAGGATTACCTCTGCATCCTCTCACCCCAGTCCTAGAACTCTACACAGATGCATTAGATGTGGGCTGGCGGGGTGGCCTTGGGCAAATTTACAGTTCTGGGAATTTGGCTTCCCTTCCAGAAAACAGAATACATCAACATCAAGGAAATGTGTGCATTGCTACTAGCTCTACAAGCATATCACCCTCTTCTTTGCCCAGACCCTCTCCAACTGTTCAGGCAGCATGACAGTCCTCTGGTATGTGAACAAACAGGGGAGGACCAAATCCTATCTCCTTTGCAGGTTGGCTCTTCTGGTATGGGAATTTCTTGCCCAATACCACATGACTGTTCAGGCAGTGTACATTCCCTCCAACCAGAATCTTGTGTCAGACTCTGAGTAGGTCCTTGACTCAACCCCATGAATAGATACTTCATAGGGATGTGTTCCTGGACATAGTCCACCAATGGGGTATTCCTCAAATTGATATAGTTGCCCCCCCCGAACAGACCACTTCCAAAAGTTTGTGTCAGAGTCCCAGATCATCTGGTTTGGAAAATAGATGCCCTCTCTTGTTCTTGGAAGGGGATGTTTCTGTATGCATTCCCCTCCCTTTCTTCTAATACCAAAGGTCCTGTTTAAGATTCAAAAGGACCAACCAAAAGCCTTGCTGATTACTTCCTTTTGGCCTAGACAATATTACTTCCCCCTCCTGAATTTAGCCAAGGACCATCACCACAGGTTACACAACAGAGTGGACCACCTCAAACAGAACAAAGGATTCCTGATACAGCCACACCTGTCAACACTACAGCTGACACTGTGGGTGATGGGATTATAATTCCTTTCAGAACCTATTCTCAGAGGATGTGCTCAGAGTTTTGCAGGAGGCCAGCAACCCAAAACTAGAAAATCTTCCAAATGGAAAATATTTTCACTCTTGTGTCTCTCTCAGAACCAAGACTGACTGACAGTAGCACCCCAGTGGTTCTGTCTGTCTTGTGTAAATTGCTGTCTGCTGGCTTGGCTTATTCTTCTGTCAAAGCACACATCCGCTATTTCTGTGTGTCTGCCTCTGTCTCCCCCTCTATCATCCAGATTTGAGGTGAAAACAGTTCCTTAAGGGTGTCCTTCACTTCAGGCCTCCCAGAAAAACCAACCTCTCCTCCTTGGGACCTTAATTTTGTTCTAGAAAAATTGAACCTGGCCCCTTTTGCGCCCGCATCTTCGGCCTCCCTCAAACATTGCTCTTGGAAAACTGTTTTAGTGGCCTTGACCTCAGCTAGAAGGGGGTCGGAGATGCAAGCTGTTATGGCTGTACCCAGCTCTTGGTCTTTCATGACTTCATTGAGCGCTTCTCTGCTCCTTCCTCCTCCCTTCTTGAGCTTTGGCACTGTCCCTCAGGTTAAGAATACTGCTGTAAGTGAACAGAAGGACATAGAATAGTTGTGTAAAATCTTACCATAACCATAGATGTCCTCTTCATTGCTACAGTAGTCAATCCCACCCTCCTTCCCCTATCCTGTTTTGCTTGGATGTATTGACCATTCATATAATTAGTCTGGCATTCCTCCTGGGACATTCAGTTCTGAGGATGGTACATGTGTATCACTTTTTTGGCCTGCATCCGACTGCAGCCTACATGCGATGTCCCACATACATATATAGTAGTATAAAACTTTTGTATACTGGCAGACATCAGGTCGCCATCTGGCAGGAGATCCCTCAGGTTAAGAATACTGCAGCAGTGAAGAGGAGGACATGTATGGTTATGGTCAGATTTTATACTATTTCAGTACATAAATGTGATTTCATTATATATGTTTTTTTTTCTCTTGTATAAATGTCTGATTTTAAATGCATATATATTAATATTGGACTGAATTATCCAGTAAAGAGAGTAAGTTTGTTCAAATATTTATAGTTTCATAAAGCTCAAATTGTATTTCTACAGGGAACACATTTACTTAAAGATGTAAGTAAACTTTCATTAAAGAATTATTTGGATTTAGCAGATTCTTGTTTTTGAGCTAAAATAAGAGACCCTAATTTTATGGAAAAACTCACCAGTAACACCTAAAGTAATAGATACCTATGTTGATAAAAATGGTATGGTAAGCATTGTTATAATTGCATGGAACTGAAAACTGTATACATTGGTGAACTTTTATTGAATTTCACAGGTTGGAGCTAAAGATGCAAAAAACTGCTTAGACACTGTAGCCTAATACATGGAAGTTAGTCATTATGGCTGGTGATTTTAATTGTATTTTATTAGACAAAGATTCCACTGCAGATATAACTGAGAATCACATCTTCAGCCCAACACTTAATGAATTTTATAAATCTAATTAATTTAAAGGGTGTATATATATATATATATATATATATATATATATATATATATGAGCTAAGGAAAACAGGCTCACTTCATTTTACCAATTATTCATATAGATATGGAACACAAATATTGACATTTTTCTCTCAAATTTATCACATGTCTGAAGTTTCAAGTCTATTATTGGGCCATAATGGTATAATATTTAATATTACTTTAAAAATGGAGAATTTTTTTGTTTAAATGAAATTACACCGTCTTCACAACTTCTCTATTTAAATAACACCATTTCCTGTCTCCAAAAGTTTACATATTCTAACCATTGTATTAAAGACGTAATATTTTCTGTATTTCCACTTGCATATACAAATGACTGCATAGAAACTTATAACTTAAACAAAATGCTAGTATTGAAATAAAGTAACTTAATTAATTGGCATCACTTTTTAAATGGTACTGATATATGTACCGTTGAAAAATTAAAGTCCAAATACAGTCAAGATTCTGGGAATTGGTTAATTGTACAAATATTTAGAGACTGTGAGCACAGAGATAATTAAGATATTTAACCTAGATAAAAAGTTGTTCCCCAAATTAATGCAATTCATAATAAATACAATGGAAAATCATGTTTGCCACAAATTTATAAAATTCTTAATTTCACATATTAAAGCAATTCCTTTAATTATTCCTCAAAAAATAAAGATTATTTGGAAAAATATAAGAAAGTAAAATCTACAGATAATTATATTAGAAAATGTTCACTTGGAAATTCTTACATAGAACTTCACTCCTAAGAAAATTACAGTTGTGCATAAATCAAATAGAAAGAATTAAATGCTGGAGATGTGATTCTGAAATAGCTGAGTGGATGCTTATGGTATATGAATGTGAAGTCATCCCTTTTTTGAAAGAAATTAATAAATCCAAGCTGTGTGGTCAGATAGCTGTAATATTTCTAAATCTTTAGTTGTATTTAATGCTCTGACCCCTGAGAATTCCAAAACCCCAAGTGCCTCTTCTTTGGTCTAGTCTTGCTATAGCCAGAAAAGTAATTACTAAAAATGGGAAAAGTAAAGTTACCACCTCTAGTGCTGAATTTATTGGTGTGGCAAAAATTGTATGCAGTAGTGAATTGTATATTAGATGAGAAATTCTAATATTACACATTCATATAAATGTTGGCTTAAAATTAGACTTGCTTGAAAAATATTAATTTTTATTCATAACTTTGTATTAAGCTGTGGACCCATGTAAATAGTTTTTATAACTGATTTGTTTTTCTTTTTTTAAAAAAAAAACAGATAAACATCTTTTATAGGGTTCTAAATTAAACCCAATACAAGTACAAAAAATTGGCATAATTCCTTTTTAAATACTGCTGGCAACATAAATACACTTGCTAAGTATAGTATTTTTTCCATCCGTACTGAATTTATCAAATAAGCCTTTTTTTTCTGAATGTTAATTTATATGTTCTCCAGAAGAAATTTGTTTTTCTTCTATTTTTTTTCCACATTGAATTTCACTTCATCTTTATTCCCAAATCTTATACCAAATTCACTTAATACTCTACATTTATCTTTATTTAAAGCTATTCATATCACCTCTATACACTTGTGCAAATTGTTACCCTTATCAAATTTTTGTTTTGTGCAATTATTATACTGTCCTCCGCATATATTAACAGGACTGGAATTCTTAAACCTTCAGGTGTTACATACCCCACCTCCTTTGTTTTATAATTTTTCTTTTACTGTCACATTCATAACTAATGCAAAGTACGCAGTTCATTGGGCATCCCTGTCTTACACCACTCTTCATGTACACCTCTTAGCTTAACCAGTCGTTTACACGTATTTTACTTTATTACTGTACACTGACATACATGGTTTCCTAATTGACTCATTATTTAATTGCCCATAAAATTTCTTGTCTGTATCAAATGCCTAAGGTCTCCTATCATGTTTTCTGCTGCTTTTCTGTTTATAATATGATCCACAATTTCTGTAACTCAGTAATTCTTGATGACCTTTCCCCTTTATACTGTATGTACTATCTTCCATAATTTCCATTTTAGTTTCAAATCTCTTTTCTATTTTCATAAAGATCTTACAAGCATTACAATTCAATACTATTGGTCTCCAGTTTGTCTTATATCTTCTGTGTGAATTTAAGTATTTCAGGACTTTATACATAAACCTTAATTTAACCATTCATTCAATTTTTTTTAAAGTTTTTGCCAGTCCCATATATTTTTATGCATTTCTTGCCCTATTCCATGTGTTCCTGCAGCTGAATCTATATTTGCTTGTCCTAATACTTTATCTAGCTCGTATAGAGAAATCCCCCTTTCCAACTCCTTATTCTCTTTTTCTGTTAACTTTTTTTACTTTACATGTTTTTTCACTAGCATTTTTACATTTCTTTCACATATTGTACTACAGTAATCATAATTTTTCCTGAATTCTATTTTCCTTTTACATTTTTTCTCTCATTACACTGCTGTCCTCCTTTACTAATTTGCTTTAACTCAATGCTTCTCTTTTTCCTTGTAAAAATGTTTGCTTAATTCTTGTATTTTTATTTTTCATATAATTTTTTTTTGTCAAGTACTGTCATTGTTAAATCTTTCAATGCATCATTGTTTTTATACTTTTCATTCTCTACTTGCATCATATTGCCACTATAAAATATATATTGGCTAAAACTGGCTAAAACCTCATTACCAGTGAGCAAATACTCCCTACAGGTTACGGCATACTAACAGTAGACCGGCTAAACAAAAAAGGAGGTGGTGGTGTAGCTATAATATTTAAACAGCATTTAAACATCCAGATCTTAAAATCATCAGCTCCACAAATAGGCAATGAAGAAATAATATATACCAACCTCAAAATTAACCAAAACAAAACCATCAACATAATTGGATGCTACTTCTCACCTGGCTAAAACATCCCTCCACTAGAAAACCTCCTCAGCTGGTCTACCCACCATCTCCCCCAAGAAACTATCATCTTAGGTGATTACAATATTGACTGGCAATCCTGTTCTGGCAACAATCCAACCCATCATGTACACCTTCATGGCTTCACCCAACTAGTCCAGTCACCAACCCGGATAAATAAAAACTCCAGCAAGCACACTACCCTGGATTAGATACTAGTCAGTAAGAGCCCCCAGTCATATATAACAGGCTGCTTATCAGATAGCCTCAGTGATCACTCCCCAACATTCCTACTCAAAAAAATACCTATACCAAGCTAAACCTGTCATCTACTGTCAAATACATAACAAACTAAACTTTAACCCGCTCACATTCATCTCATCCCTCAAAGAATGTAACTGGCATCCTCTAAAGTACCTCAGTCTAGATGACGCAGTTGAAGTTTTTAATACTACCTTCCAGAACATCCTTAATTACCATGCCCCCATAAGATTTTCCAGAACCAAAGCACAACCCTCCCCATGGCTACAGAAAACCACTAATTCAGAAATGAAAAACAGGGATAAAGCCCGGGAGCACTGGTGCAAAACCAAACCCCCCCCCCCCCTCAGCTAGACAGAAATTCCTAGAACTACGCAATAGTCAAAAAGCTAATAAAACAGGACAAATTCCAATACTACCAGTCTGCCCTAGACTCCTCACAACACAGCCCCAAACAATTCTGGTCCTCCATAAACTCCATCCTCCACCCAGGTAAAGTCAGTACCCCTCCTCCTAACATCCCTCACTCCTCAGAAAATATTGCTACCTCATTCAACACACACTTCACCCAAACCATACTATCACTAGCTAAACAACACAACCCCCCTCCCCTCCAACCCACACCTTCAACTAGTAATCTCCCCACTGCCTTCTCTTTTTCTCCTGTACCTACCTCCAGCATAAAAAAAACTCTTAACTAAACTTAAACCCACCATATTAGCAGCAGACAACCTCCCAACTGAATACCTACAAATCGCAGCTAATGCTCTGGCCTACCCAGTATCCATCTTGATTAACCGATCTCTGTCAAAGTTACGTTCCCACACTGTGGAAAGTATCACATATAATTCCCTTCCACAAAGGCGGACCCTCCACAGAACTAACCAATTACTGCCCCATAGCTATTCTCTCTCCACTCTCCAAAATACTAGAGAGATGCATACACTCTCAGGTCTCAGACTACCTCCTTACTAACAATCTCCTTTCCAGTACTCAGCATGGTTTCCGACCAAACCATAGCACCACCACTGCCTTACTCTCCTTTACTAACACTATCCTTCAGCATAAAAATAATGGCTATCTCTCCTCTGCTACTTTCCTAGACCTATCTAAAGCATTTGACATGGTCCCACACAAACAACTTATCTCTGTCCTCAATAACCTATCCTTCTCACAATCAGTCACCAACTGGTTTCAGAGTTACCTGTCTGATCGCCAACAATCCATTGTATGGCAGAATGACATCTCTCCAACTACCTGTCTCCATAGGGGTTCCCCAAGGATCCATCCTTGGACCCCTACTCTTCTCTGTTTACACCAATAATCTAGCCTCTGCCACCAAGCATGGCACACTCGTACAATACGCAGATGACTCGACCATCATCTGCTCAGCCCAGTCCCTACCCAAACTGCAAAAAGTCACACAGGAAGCCTTTTCCTCTGTTGAAACATGGTTATCCAATGCCCAATTAATACTCAACCCAAACAAAACTAAACTACTCCTCTTCCAACCCACCAAACATACTCAAAACAACTCTCACTTTAACATCACAGCAAAAGACAACACCACTATATACCCAACTGAACACACCAAATTGCTAGGAGTGGAAATAGACAATAAACTAAAATTTGACATTCACATATCCATGACCATAAAAAAAGTCCACAAAATACTGGAGCATTATACAGAAATAAGCAATTTCTCACCAAAGCAGCAAAGATTTCAATAGCAAATTTCCACCTTATCTCCACCCTACTTTATGCTGCTCCAATATATACCAACCTAAGGCAATGTGATCTAAACAAGCTAGAGACCTGCTACAACAAAATCGCCAAATTCGCCACAGGGGCATCCTACCAAAGTCACCACTGTCTCTCACTTGCTGAACTGGGCTGGCTTGAACTCTCACCCCCTTCAGTGGTATCAACTCTCACTCGCCCACAAACTAATAAACCATCCACTAAATGTCCCATCCCTCCAGAATCTACTCCAACCCTATCGCACCACCAGACCACTAAGATCCAGCAACAAAAATCACTTGCAGATCACTAAAGCCAATAACTCTTATGGTGAAGCACTATTCTCTTGTGCCATAGCCAAATTATGGAACTCCCACCCACAATTACCTCCATATCATCATGCACCCACTTCAAAACTTTACTAAAAGCCCACCTAAAAACATGCTGGCTATGCCCTTGCAACTCCCACTCTAATATCATCCACCCCATCTAACCACTACCCTTCTTTCCACTCCACTAACTACCTTGATTATAGCAAGCTCAGATGCTCATAAGTAGTACTTATTATACAGCAGGAACTTCTCATTGTAACATTTGTTAATGTCTGTTATGTACTTCACAGATAAAGATGCTAGTTGTCTACTGATGTACTACGTTCATCTGTAAATATGTTACAAGTAATTGCTATGTTAAATTGTTAATCGCTATGTAATCCAATGTAACTACTGTCTGTTTATTTTACTGTGGAGCTTTTCTCCCCGGGCCTCCGCTGAAAATGGACCTACATCCAGTCGGACACTCCCGGTCAACAAATTTAAATAAATAAATATTTTCCTTAAAGGTCATCCACCATTCAGACCAATTTTTTATATAATGTTCTAGTATCATGATCTTTCTATAACTGTTACTAGTATCTTTCCTTCATTCCATGCTGTCTCATTTAGCTTTTTATTCCTTTGCTTATTTTATATATTCCTTATTTTCCTATATATCTAGCCATATTGCAAGATCAGAAAGTTCTATTTCAACTACCCCTTCTAATAAAACTAAACCTTCTTGTACTGTAATCTGTTTTTCAGTTCTATACATACCTCTCTTGCAAGTTCATGAATTTTTGTCGCAAAGTTTTAACTTGCCAAATCTTACAACTTCTAACATTTTTCTTATATAATTTCCTTTCTTTTCATGCTTGCCTCTTAAGTCGCATTTAATCTTCTGTTACAGTATTCATATTTATCACATCATCTGAAATCTGATGAAATAAGCTTTCCCTGGCTTTACAGTTAGTATAAGCATATGTGTGATGCCTGTGCCCTGGCCCAGCAATCAAGGAGCCTCAATCCTCACCACTAATACCAGTAAGGGGCATCTCGTATAGGAGGAAAGGATAACAAATACACACAGTAAAGTTCAATTTCCCTTAGGAGCACACAGAGATCAGTCAGTCCAGGGCTGGTCGCTCCCTTGCTCTCCAGGTCCCCAATAAGACTTCCCACTGGCACAGCTATAGGGTCCAGATCTCAGCCTAGCAGACAAGCTAAAACCTCCAGCACCCTCTATGTCCAACCAGTGCTTCATGTCCCTGCCCAAGTAGCTGATGCACGCACACACACACTGAGAAGAGTTTATACAACCACACAAACACTCCTGGGGAAGGCTGGCACAGGTTCTCCAGCTGTGCCCCTTTTTCCCCAGACTATACGGTAGTATCAGCTGCCACCATCCACTAATATTTATCAGCTACTCAAAGGCCCTTAAAAGGGTGTCCAATTATTACTGTGCAATGTTATCCAATTGGTAAGTGTGACTAAACAATCGAGGCTTATTAGAGTGACTTGGTACAGTATCACTATATACATGCAATGTACTCTAGAGCTTAAATTATCTCTACACTAAACAGCCACAGTTAAAAATATTTAATAACAAAGTCAAAACACAAGACAATAACTTTTACTACACAGTGCTAGTCAAGAGTTCAGAGATCACAGAGAAATATGTAATTCAGTAGTACAGTTCTGACATAGCAGAAAGCCTAATCTTTCTAGTTTCTATCTATTTCTAGGAGAAACACAAGTCTAAGATAAACTTACATATAGAGAGACAGTGCTGATGAGTTGGATGGTCAAGACTAAAAATGTTTATGCTCTGATTCTGTTTTTAAAATCACATTCCTGGTTCACATTGCATCATTCTTCACACTTCCGTGGGTTCCCAGGCTAACAGAAACTACATTTACATTCTTCACCTCTGGGCAGAAACCAGAGCAATAAAGGACATTTATGCATGCAAATTCTGGTCATTAACTCAGGCCTTAAAAACAACAGCAAGAATTCTTTCACCTAGACAGGCTGGAGCCAGCTTTAAAGATCAAAGTCATAAAATGCTTGACTTAGCTTCCTTACAACAGAGTGCACTGTTTTTGCAGTTCTACATTTAACAGCGTTTTTTTTTCCATTTAAGACAAGCCCGTGGCTTACATTAATATTTACAAATGACAGAATTATCTATAAAATTTTATCTGGCTAGGCTGGCAGCCTTCCCATATCTTCACAGCATGTAGCACAAGTCTATATACTTCTTTCCATTTTAAATCTGCAATGGTTAATTTTCTTTTTTTTTTTTGCTGAGGTTATATCTAGTATCTTTATTGTTTTTCTACATAATATGGCTATGCCAGAGCATCTCTTTGTAATCTGTCTTCATTTGTAAAAAAAAAAAAAAAAAAAAATTGTCTTCTAATTACATCTACATCACATGTATTACACCACTGCAAAATTACATTTTTACTATATTCTTAATGCTATTCACATTTGCAGGAGCATTCTAAAATTTTCATTTTTCACTTTCTTTAGATTCATGGTTTAGTGGTTTCATAGGCTCATAGCTAGTTACTAGACTAGCTGCCTTAATGGGGCCATTCTAGGTGAGAATCAAACACTGTACTTTGACTCTGGGAATCCAACACCTTAACTATTGTACCAAATGTTGGTTTCCTTTTATTTATATATTTTTACTTGCCCCTTTAATTTTGTTTACCCTCTTATCAGTAGAATTCTTTTTTTCTTTTACTGTCTCCCAGCTATCTTCATCATTTGTCAGAGCCTTCATCTGTTATTTTTAATATATTTTTTCTTCTCTTTATACTGCTCTTAATATTTTTTCTTTGTTCATTTTTGTTTTCTTGTCTTCTATTTTCATTTTTACAATCCATCCATAAATGTTACATTTTTGTTAATAGCATTTCAATCTACATTTTTTTGTTTCCTGTTCCATTTCCCCACAAATATATCACAGTTACTTATCAAATGTCTTTCCACAAAAAAAAGTTTGGGGTTGTCCCCAGTATTTTACAACACCCTTACTACCCTCCATGTTTATCATGCTTGGTATATGCATATTTTTTCTGTTTCTATTTTAGTACAATCCCATCCATCAGCGTATAAACCGTTTATCGAAAGTTTCTGCAATGTCCATTACTTTACATAAAGTTTAAAGATGTCCTTTCAAAGTTTCTCTTTCCACCTTTGTTCACAATTCTACATAAATTTTCTTTTTCTTTGTTGAATGTTTTTTTTTCACAAAGATTCCATGGACTACAGTCTCTCTCTTCATATTTTCCAAGAAAATTTTCCATTAAAAACAATCTCAAATATAATGTCACAAAATGTCTTTTAATGAGAATAAATGTTCTTACCCTCCAAAGGTGCTATTGTCAAACACTTCATACTAGTTTGTTTCTTTCTTTTCTGTACTCTGAATCCTTAACATGTACTACAGTTTTTCATGTTCTTCTGCTACTCCCATTTTTGCTGCCTTTTACTTTCTCTGCATATATTCTTTTCCATATCACCACTATTCAAGATAGTCTCTGCATCCTCTTTTTATATTTTCTCCATAATGTCCACCCAGAAAATTCTGGCTCACTCTGCATCGCCATTTTTCTTTAAGTAAATTATCCTGCAACCCTCCCACTGGAGGGTTGAAATTCTGCATCCATCATTTGCTGTCTCATCTCTATCTCCTCCTCTATCCATCTGCCTCAGGAAGTGCTCATGCAAAATGTGTCCCACTCTTAATGGCGAGTAGAGGAAGGTCCCCAAAGCACTGGCCAAATTGCCACTAAAAGTATAATTACCACCTAGGGTCTTTCCTGAAAATAAGCTACTAGCGTAGTGGGACTAACACAGTAAACAAAGAATAAATAAAATAAGCAAAATGTTGCCCCTATCCATGAGGGAAAAGGGTGAAATTGTGGATACCGATCATTTGTTCAGATTACATTTAAGTAGTACAAGAGAAGTATTTTGTTTTATACAGAAAGGAAAACAATTCCAAAGAACTGGTATTCTGTGTGATACCTATATCTATCCCTCCAATATGTTCTGTTTAAGTTGCACAACAGATGTAGATCTCCTGAGCATATGTTTATGCCTACATTGACTTGTAGCTGTGCAGTAGGTCTGACAAGGATAGTCTATTGAGACTCTGTACAGGAGGCAGAGATTGCCCTCAGTAACCTCTATTACACCAACAGAAGAGTGTTCTTTGACACAGATTGCATAGTTTTTAAAATTCAGGCCATTGATTTTCTTAAGATAACATTATGGGCATTCAAATTGTTAAATATTTGAACAGGTATTTGCTGAAGAGGGCATTATACTTGATTAGCCTGATGAGTGTGGCACACACGATCACATCCCTTGAAATGGTTGTCTCAATCTTCTCACAAAAGTGGATATGGGATTCCCAGGGCCCTAACTAATGGATTAATTTTCAGGGGTGTGTTGTCAATGTGATGGTTACAAGGGGCATGTTGCTTTCCAAAGGATACTACTTTACATTTCTTGCCATATAGGTTTTAGTCCATGGTTTTGAAACTAGCTATTGATTTGGGAAAGGCCCTCTTGGTGTCCTCTGGGGAGATTCCTTTGGGAACTAGCACACATATGTATGCTGCCTTACAAACTAAGTAAATAAAGTAACTGCATTGTCTCACATGACATCAGAACTAAATAAATGCTACATTCTCAGAAAAAAAGTTATATTTCTGGCTTTTGTAGCTGTTACAGTAAAAAAGCCATTTTAACAAGTATACATTGACATCTGCTCTTTCATGATACTATCTGCTACTTACCACTAGTGCCCTTAAACTATGCAATTATCAAGAATGAGTGTATATCTTGTCCTAAAATTTCTATGTATAAATTTGAAAGCAGTGCAAAGATGTTGGCATTTGTAGGTAGGGTATAATTAAGGTCCAAATTCCCATCAGAACTTGAAAACATTAAGTATAAAACAAGTACTTTATTGGCTTACCTCAGGTTAAACATCGAAGTTCAAAACGAAGGTGCATATATATATATATATATATATATATATATATATATATATATATAGAGAGAGAGAGAGAGAGAGAGAGGTCTCCTTCTGTTGGTCAAAAACACACTTTCTCGACAAACAGAAGGTCGAACCCACTTAAGCGAAAGTGCACTACATCGGAAGTGCACTTTTCACGAAAGCCGATTTGCTGAAGCACGTTACAGTGGGGATAAGGAAATATATCCTTTTCCCCACTGTAGTGTGATCTCACGAGTTAGTATATTTAAGTTGGGAGGTGTGGGGAGCACAGGGGGGCTTGCCCTCCTTGCAAAATAGTGTTTACAGTAGTTTTTTTTTTCCGATTTGGTGAATCGGCTTTTGTGAAAATGCACTTTCGATGTAGTGCACTTTTCTGGAAGTGGGGTTTTACTTTTCTTTTTCGAGACTGTGAAATTTTGATAAAGTAAAGTTTATGTATGTGTGTGTGTATATGTGTATATATATATATATATATATATATATATGTGTGTACATATATATATATATATATATATATATATATATATATATATATATATGTATGTATATATATATATATATATATATATATATATATATATATATAAGAAGGTATCACAACATGATAGAACATTTTGGAGATGCAGCCCATTATATACAGTAGTCAAAATAGCTCCCGTCAGTATTGGGGATGCAGCCTTCTTTAAAATGATCAAGTCTGAGGGGGTTAACAGGTCCCATTTTAGAATGCGTTACCTTGTCTGAAATCATATGGGTACAAGTTTAATATGGGAGAGGTGAGATGCACAGGCATTGGACATTTTCCTTATTGTGAGTAGCTGATCTGGTTACAGGAGAAGATGCAGATGGATAAAATGTTACATTACTTATGAACTGCATGGGATTTTGTCTATTCCCATATCCTTATATTTTTGTATGCTGATGTTTATTTTTCTTTTTATTCTGCATGGCTGGCCATTTCTTTAATATTTTAAATAAGACTAAACATCAGATCATACCTTCTTTCCATTCATCACTGATGGGTTTGGTTCTGAGCCCACAGAACTGAGTCAGCATTTTTACCAAGCTCATGCCAGCCAAAAAACTCTCGAGCTAAGTCTCTACCCAGAATGCCCTTCTCCCTGTTACCTCAGATCTCATTTGCCGTGTAGCCATAAAGCTGTGTTTCAGCAGAGCTCTTAGCTAAGTGGAAATTTATTTGATATTTGTGTGAAAAACTTTTGATATCTTCATATTTTATCAAGCAATTAGTATTTCCAGTACCTTTTCCATCTGACCTTGTCTTTTCCTCTACCCGTTGTTACCATTGGTAAACTTTCAAGTACCATTGTTGGTACGGCCTTCCCTCCCTTACACTTGTATTTCTTCAATACCCTAGCTGGTATTGTCTCCTATCTAACCTATTAGCTTTGGTGCTTAGTAAGGTGTTTCCTTTTTTTCTTTACATATCAGTGTGCTGCTATATTTGTGACTTCTTTGATTGGTGTTTGACTTTGTTCTAGTTGGATTATACAGTTGGCCTGTGGTGTCTTTCTATCAAGATGTCCGATAAGAAGGGTACTTTAGGTTTTAAGCATTGTGCTTCATGTAATGGCAAGTTACCTGATGGTGATTCTCATTATGACTGTGTATACTGTTTGGGAGTGTCCCACCTTTCGTTGCAGCCTCCATGTGTGACATTTGTCAGTTTGTCAACGCACTCTTAATGAGCACAAAAACTGATCCTGAAAGGGTTTCTCAAGTATCACTTCTCAGGGGCCATTTCTGTGATGGAGGTCTCAACCCCTCCTACTAAGGACAAAAAGCGATCCCACTCTGTTTCTTCTTCACCATCTGGTGATCAGAGCAAGTCTGAGAAATCAAAGGTCCCAAAGTTATCTTAGGAGCATAAATCTGCCTCTACGGCTCCGTCTTCCTCTGCTCCGAGCATCTCAAAACCTTTGATACTGGTGTCAGTTTCGGCACCGATCATATACCTTACTACACCTATTTCAACTTCGGCACCTGTGGCCACTTCGGCTCAAAGCACACCTTTGACTACTTCATTAGTTACTATTTTGGAACCGACCATTTTGGCTCAGTGTGCCACTTTGGCACCCAGCGTTGTACCAGCTTCACTGGATTTGACCCATTTACTTCCGGTCTCAAAACTAGAGACTTCAGTGTTGGCAGACCTTGCACCACAGACCCGATACTCCCCTTCCATAGATCCGTTTCTGGGCCAAGCCTATAGCCCTTTTATTGAATGCCCTGACTCCCTATCCGGAGTATCCACTAGATCCACCAGGAGCCTGTTGGAACACGTGGTGCATCTTGTGGGCCAGCTGTTAGCCAGGGGGATACCCACACTTTCTAAGACCTATCCACCTGCGGGACTTGGGTTGACTTATCCATGGACTCCATCTTACACTCCTCCTTCGACCATCTCCGTTCCAAAGCCTTCTGCTCTGACAACCTTCTTGGAACCCATCACCTTGGTCCCTATGGTGCATCTCACTCCAGCTCTGAGTTTGTTCCTTTGGTCTTTGGTTCCTGCTGAAGTGGTCCTTCCTCAATCTGGGGATTGAGGGATGGGCGCTTCAGCTCGGGTTACAGAGCTGTCTTTCTCCTCAGTTCTATCCTTGGCACCCATAGCCCTTGTCCATGTCGATCCTGCCTGAGGCTCCACCTGTGGGGGCATGTTCGGAGTGGGATGTTGCCCCGATCCCGAGGTTGTCTTTCTCTGTTCTGGCCTCCCATCCCTCTTTGGGTGTATCTGCCTTCCGTGTGATGGAGAGGGCTCTTGCTTCTGGCCACACTCCTTTGATGTCAAAACCTCCTTTTTCACTCCGAGTTACAGCAGTCACAGACCACCCCCCAGGACACTGGGCAGAGAACTCACAGGACACCCCTGTTCAGGGTGCCTGCTCTTCCGAGTCCTCCTCAAACTCCCACTGAGGAGCCCCCTTGAAAGAAGATGTGCAAGAGGAAGCACATGGATTCACCCGAGGAGTCCTTAATGGAAGACAACTGACTACAATGATGGTGAGGGGTCTACAAGGCCACCTCCTGATGTCTCTTTTGGAGACATCCTGGAAATGTTAAAGCAGAGAGGTGACTGGAAGCCCTCCACCCCTTCATCTGAGGATTCTGTGTTCTTTCAGGCTGTCTCGCGCCCAGCCTTCTAAGTCTTGGGAGACCCTGCCTGCTGACGAGCTTGTCCAGCTCATAATGCAGTGCACTTGGAAGAGCCCTGATTCCATTGAGGTCATCCCTCGGAGACCAGACAAAATTCTTTCCCCTCCAGAGGAGGACCCACATTGGTCCAAAGGGTTACCAGTTGATGCTATGGTGGTGGTGGCCATGAAGAAGGGCTTAGCTGAGGAATGTCCCACTGTCCACCCACCCAACAGGGAGTCCTAAGCAGTGGACAGACTTGAAGGGTGTTTTTGCATCAGGGACCTTTGCTATATGGTCCCTGAATTATTTGGCACATTTTACTACATGGGGGTAATCATTGTTTTAAATTTAGGGTTTTAGATATGGTTGTTCCTTCTGTTAGGGGTGGAGACATTAATAATATTTTGGAAGTTAGAGTATGAGAGGATACTCAGGCTTGCAGCTGATCGCATGCCAGGGCTGAATTCTGCTGTTAGTTTGAAACCAAATTTAATGAAGTTGCAATGAACTAAGTTACATAATTAAAATTATTTTTTAGAATTATATTTTTATAATTTATTACTTGTATAATTCTTGATGATTTTTGCATATTTTTAATATTTTAAATGTTGCAATGTTTTGCTTGTACTTTGTCTTTGGTCATATGATTTTGGCTGCTGTCATATGACCAATTAGGCTCCTTTTTAAAGCATGTTGCTTTTTAGTGTATTTGTCTTAAGTATTGAAGAAGGGTTTTGCCCGAAAGCTTTGCTGTGTATAAAGTTTTTTCATTCAACGATTGGTGTTTTTTTTTTACATTTTACGAGGC
The DNA here is from genome assembly GCF_019279795.1 of Protopterus annectens. Classification (NCBI taxonomy): domain Eukaryota; kingdom Metazoa; phylum Chordata; order Ceratodontiformes; family Protopteridae; genus Protopterus; species Protopterus annectens. The sequence continues at coordinate 626,142,280 of NC_056741.1, forward strand.
TCCAGATGGGCTTGATCTCAGAACTCCCTGGGACTATCACAGGACAGTTGTCTGACGAGGTCAGAGACAAAGTGGCCTTGCAGCTTGCAACCCTGGAATCAATATCCAAATCATCCATAAGGTTGCTGTCAAATGTGACAGAAGGGCTAGAGCAAGCGGGTTCGGGCATTGAGGCATCATGACTGGATGCACATTTGTGACCTCTTGGACCCCTTCAGGTCTTCCTTTCTGAATGCTCCCATCGAAGCTTCGTCCCTTTTTGGCTACAAAGTGAAGGACACACTAGCCAGGTGCGAGCAAGATGGAAAGACCCTGTCTGCTGTAGGCCTACGGTTTTCCAACCCTCAATGTACCTTATCCAGGAATCAGAGGAGTGGAAAAATGTGGCATAAAAAAATCTCAGCAGCCTTTCCGTGCTGCATGTAGTGATGATGCCGCCAGGGGCAGAGGGGGTAATGATTCTGGAAGATGCCCCTATAGAGGCAGAGGGGCTCCTCATAACCAAGGATCCAGGGATTCCTTCTCTGGACAAGCCTGATCAGTGCTCCTGATGAGCAGCCGATTGCTTACCTCTGGAAGCAGTCGGGGGGTCAACTCTCTCTGCACCAAGTTGTCTGGCAATCTATCATCAGCAATCGTTGGGTGCAGAGTATCATCACCAGAGGTTACACCATTCTCCTTTCTTATCAGCCAAATCTTCCAAGAAAACTTCCCGACATTCCACCCAGTCAAAGGGAAGAAGCAGCTGTAGAGATTATAAAGCTGTCTCAAAAAAGACATCCAACCAGTCCCACCAGACCAACGCGGATCCAGATTTTCCTCTAGATTCTTTTTGATGCCAAAAAAGACAGGGGACCAGAGACCCATTTTGGATCACAGCAGATTAAGTAAATCTGTCACCCAAACCAAATTCTGGATGGTCACAGTTCAGTCCATTCTTCCCTTTTGAAGAAAAGGCAATTGGATGTGCTGTATAGATCTCTGGGATGTGTATTACCACGTCATGATGGACAAATGCTCCAGGAGTCTGCTTCACTTCCAGCTAGGGGCCAGGCATTATCAATTCCGTGCCCTGATGTTCGGTCTCTCTACAGCCCCCAGTGTGTTCATGAAATGCATGGCAGTGGTAATAGCCCACTTGAGACTAAAAGGATTCTGGGTGTTTCCATATCTGGACAACTGGCTCCTCACCACCCTCACTGAGCACCTTCTGGTAACAGCACTGCATTATACTCTCTGGCAAAATTGTTGAATAACGATACATTGGGAAAAATAAAACCTTACTCCTACACAACAAATAGAGTTCATTGGAGCAGTGTTCAATACTCAGTCCTGTCTGGTATCACTCCCATTTCACGCACTCCATCGATTAAGACCTCAACTCCAGGTGATACTCTCTCAAACAAAAGTCTCAGCAAGGGAAGTTCTTCAGGCCCTAGGCTCTATGGCAGCTTCAATCCCAATATTGCCTCTAGCAAAGCTACATGTGTGGATCCTGCAATGGCTCCTCCTTTGTTAATGGTTCCCAAACTATCTTCCCCTCAGTTACCAGATAACCAACTCCTGCAAATGGGACCTCCTTGGGTGGATGAGGCCAGATGTAGAACTTTGGAGTCGCCCATTTCAATCCCCTCAGCCCACATCCATTGTGACCATGGATGCTTCCCTGATCGGGTGGGAAGGCCATTTCCAGGGAAAGACTGTCCAAGGCATATGGTCCACCTCAGAGGCCCACCTGCATATCAGTGTTCTGGAACTGATAGCTGTGCTGTTAGTGTTGCAGGCCTTCATTCAGCTCTCCCTTCCAGGACAATTGCAATTCAGTCACAATGCCAGTGGACTTTTATATCAACAAGCAAGGAGGAACAAAATCCTACCCCCTATGTCGAGAAGCCATGAGAATGTGGCAGTGGGCGATAGCTTCCAACCGCTTTCTGATAGCAACGCATATCCTGGGGAGCTCCAACTTGAGCAGATGTATCCTCTTGCCTCTGAGGTGGTATCAGAAATCTTCAGCCACTGGTGCCAGCTTTGATGCGATCTTTTCAGCTCCCCATCAAACAAGTGCAGCAGCTACTTCACCCTACTTCGGGGGAGTCACAGCAGGATTCTCTGATCCACAATTGGCCCACAGGACTTCTTTATGCTTATCCTCCCATTCCGCTGATTCACAATTTCTAAAGAAAGCTCTTCAGTTGAGATGCAAGGTGATTCTCATAGTCCTGTTCTGCCTTTGACAATTTTGGTTCCCCTTCCTTCGGCCTCACCTGGTATACCTGCCATGGATTCTGGACCATCTATCAGATATGATTACTCACCCCCAAGGGTTGAGTCACCCAAATCTGTCCAGTCTCAAGCTGACAGCTTCCACTAGTCACCAGGCAAGCTAATCTCTCATCACCTGGTCAAGGCATCATTCTGGCCTCTCATAAACCATCCACCAGAAGACTATATCAGGATAAATGGAAAAGGTTCTCCATCTGGTCCAAGGATAATGATAGACCCATATTTGGCTCCAGTTATGGCAATGCTTCAATACTTGGCTAAGTGTTTTGATAATGGACCCTCTGAGTACAATTTCCAAATGGTATAGATGGCACCCCTCTTATCTCTCTATGCCTTTGCAAGGCTTTCCTCAAGGGAACCTCTCATATCAGGCCTCCTGTCAGACAGCCTGTGGAACCATGGAACCTCACTGTAGTCCTTCAGTCTTTGACCCAAAAACCTTTTGAACCTGCTGCAAAGTGTGACCTAAAGTTTTTGTCTTGGAAATCTTTGTTCTTAGTAGCCATCACATCTGCCAGAAGAGTCTCTGAGCTGCAGGCGTTGTGTATCAAGAGGCCCTATCTGGTCTTTCATAAAGACAGAGTATCACTTCAGATGAATCCATCCTTCCTCCCCAAAGTTGTTTCTGAATTCTCCATAAACCAGACCATTGATCTACCAGTGTTCTTTCTGAATTTTGCCAGTGGAGGAAAGTACTGCCTTAACTCCTTAGATGTACATAGACAATTGAGATTTTACCTAGACAGGACCAGACCTATCTGTAAATTTGAACAGCTTTTCATCTCTCTTTCTGGGCCCAGAATGGGAGAGGCTGTTTCCAAGGTTACATTATCAAAATGGCTAAGGGACTGCATATGTTTTATCTATTCCCTCAATAATGAACCTATGGCAATAGTTAAAGCTCACTCCACTAGATCTATGACAACATCTGTAGCTTTCTATTACGGGGCTTCCATGGATGACATCTGTGCAGCAGCTACTTGGGCCATACCTCATACCTTTATCAATCATTGCAAATTGGACTTGGTCTCCAGAGGGAGAGCTGCCTTCAGCTCAGTGGTACTCAGGAATGTTCTTCCATTAAGGGCCTGCCCATGGACCTCAGGGTAGCTTGGGATTCTGTCCCATCAGTGATGAATGGAAAGAAGATTAACAACATCAGATAAAGAAGTTGTCTTACCATAACATTCCAGCTGTGTTTTTCATCTTCTTTCATTCATCCCTTCCCCCTCCAAAGGCTTCTGGGGGATGCTTTGGGTCTAAGTGGTGCCCTAGGGTATTTGCACAGAAGTGGCCTCGGATTTACTTTTTTTCTAGCAAACTCTATCTGAGGTAACAGGGAGAAGGGCATTCTGAGTAGATACTTAGCTCGAGAGTTTTTTTGGCTGGTACAAGCTTGTTTAAAAGGCCGACTCTGTTCCGAGGGCTTGGAACTGAACCCATCGGTGATGAATGAAAGATCAACAACACAGATGGAACATTATGGTAAGACACAACTTCCTTTTTTCCATTTTACAAATGAGTTTTAGAAAAAACAAAGGCCCGGATTCCAAAGATTTGTTCTCAGCGTAAGTGTGGGCAGACTGAGAGGAGATGTTTGAAATCTGGTCCCCCTAATTAGCCTGTTTACAGGCAGCCCTTACAACAAAGTAAGTCACTTACACTGAGAGCAGGTCTTTTGGAATTTGGAATTTGGAATTTGGATCTTGGATCCTGATGTAAGCCTGTTTATAAACAGAACTTATGTTGAAGCGAATCACTTATACTATAAGCAAATCAGTCAGGGCAGACTTCTACTGAGAGCAACTCATGGAATCTGGTCCTATGAATCACACAAAAGCAGGCTGTAAGGAGAAACAGCTTATTGTGTGCAGTGGAATGCTAGAACAAACTCATGAGACAGAAACTGGAAACATGCTCTAAACAAAGTGATCTTTAAAACCCTTACAGTACCTTTGATAAAGGGAAAATGAAGAAAGCACACAGAACTTGTATGGATAAGGGACAAAAAGCCAAAAAAAAAGAAAAGCTGAAAGAGCAGCCATAATGTATAGCAGCATGAATTTCATGAATCAGAGATGGACTAGACAGTAAATCTATAGGGAGAAGAAAGAATGAATACAGGACAAAGATTCAGATGACTATAGATGTTCTTCATGTTTCACTGTAGCAGTCATCACCTGTGGGGATTATCCCTGCTGTGGTAGCCCTCGGCCAGCCCGAATACCAGAGTCGATGTTTTTCTGCATCTGCTACAGTTTGCCTGTAGTCTGACATCAGGTCGTCAGTGCTATAAAACCAGGCAAGTTGATGTCATTACATCAGTCTTTCTTGCCGTGGAGCCCATAGCAGAAGCAGTTCGCATGAGTGCCGGTCGGTCGTTACCAGAGTTGAACTTCAGCTGAAAATGTCTAAGGCCAAGTACCCCATTGGGGACCCTTTTTCTTGCACTAACCAATGTCTGAAAAAAGTTAACAATTGTTCGCCTGTGGAAAGCGGATCCCACTGAAACTTCTATTCTTACTGTGTCACTTGCTTAGGCCCAGACCATGACATCCCCTGTTGCTGGTTCTGTGCCCTCTTTAATACAAGAACCATTCTCCATAGAGCTTTTATTGTTAGACAGTTATTTTCATGTTCCATCTTCGCATTCCGATATGATGTCAATCATCCAACAATCCATGGACATTCTGAAAAAATGCAGTGATAGAGATCACGTAAGGCTAAGCCTTCTGATGATGCTACTGCTAAGCAGGTCTAAAGGTGATTATGATGGCTGATCTGTTGGTTCCAGAGATGGTTCCCAGTCAGGCCTTCAGGAGAAAAAAAAACTTCCAACAGACAAACATATTTCTGCTACCAGCTATGGAAATTTGCTGCAACCATGTCAACAAACATCAGATACATTTGTGAATAATCTGGAGTGCCTAAAAGGGGAAAAGCAGGCTTTGCAATATATTTTCAGTGGTTGGGTTTAGCCACCTGGTGGTGTGGACATTAGCTCTAGGTGACTGTTGCTGTTGATGTGACATCTCAACCTCATGGGCAAATATGGGAAAAAGGGTTGTGGATGAGTAAATTAATGGCTCATTTCTGTATTGATTGTCTTTTTTGCAATTAAACTTCATTATTGTAAAATCCAAGTGTTTTAATCAAAAGGAAACTGATATTTTTAATGAAATCTGCATATTCAGTCTTTACATTGCATTGCTAATTGTAGCAAGCTGTTCCTCATTTCAGCAGTGAGCTTGGATGCCTTCTGGGCAGAGTTGAAATGTTCTCCCTGTCTCACTGTTTTTTTTTTTTTTTCCTTTTTCTTCTAGGTGCTCTGGTTTTCCCCACCTCGCTAAGATGTGATAAAGTGGGATTCTTAAATAACCCATAGGGATGTGTGTGTGTCTGTGTCTTGAGTACAGATGTGCTTTCTTTGAATGACCAACATGCTGTCCAGAATGAGCTTCAGTGTCTTATACCTTCAACTGCTTGGATAGACTCCAGCTTCCATGTGGCCCTGTAAATGGTAACATGTTTCACTGGACATGACATTGGACAATATATTTACAGAAATCTTAATTTTAGTTCGGTAAATCATCCCATTTCTCTAGAAAGTTTTCCATCCCAAGATTATAATTGTGTTTTTGTCTGTAAAACTAGATGGATTCGTTCCTCTCTAGGTTATCTTTTTTGAGAATAATGATTAACAATATAGACCAGGGAAAGTTGTCTCAATGGGCATTATTCTGTAAGCATTTTTTTTCATTACAGGTATAAAACTATAAGCAAACATTTGAATGCAAAATATGCATAGACCTAGCTTAAGAAAAACTTGTAAAGACTTCATATTCTTGAATACTATTACTGATTTGACATACACATTAGACAGTAACTGAGACTGGATATGTCTTCCTGTGTTTGGTAAGTCAGAATCCCTGTTCTTGGAATCTAGGATTAGAATATCCCAGATTATTACTGGAGAGCTACTATTCCAGAGGAACTTGCAGAAATAATCTTACTTTAAGCCATGTTTTATCTACAGCAGGCATTAGATTTTGAAGAGTAAGATGACAGGAAAGGTAAAAGCATAGAAGTGAAACAATAACATTACCTCTCATTTGGGGCCCAAAGCTAAGACCTTAAGCTTACCTTGCTAGTGTACCAACAAAACCCATGGACCAATATGTATCGAGTCTACTCAATCTTATCCTTCTAGCTGAAATTCCACTCGCTACTTTTCTTGTCCAGAATGGTCTGACTTCCTGTACCCAGCTAGCAGAGCAGTCCTAGGCAAAGGGATTCTGATGGCTAGCAGAGCAGTCCTAGGCAAAGGGATTCTGATGGGACAGTCATTCCACATGCTTCCAAAACAATTAGATCTTCCTCTAAAGTACAGCTAACGATATCTGTAGATGCATCTCTCTGGCCCCAAAGAGAAGACTCCTGCATTGTCCTTCAAAAGACAAATGGCTTCCAGTGAAAAAAGGGGTCTATATTATGTGATCGAACAGTCAAATGTTCGAACACGTAATAATCGACCCCTAAGTATCGAAACTCTGTAATGTTGAATGGTAAAAAAAAAAAATTAAAATGCTCTGTGTGTGTGTGTGTGTGTGTGGGGGGGGGGTAAGACCCCACCCCCCACTACTTAAATATACCAACTCAGAGATCACACTCCAGTGCAGATGAAAAACTTCCATGTCCGCATGGTATGGAGATCTCCATTGAACCGTTCAACATTCTGATGCTTTGATATTTAGGGGTCTATTATGTGTTCAAACATTTGACTGTTCAATCACGTAATATAGACCCGAAAAAAGGTGCACCCTACAAATAGCTTCTCTCACCTATAAACCGTTAAACCTACACCCTTCCCCTTTTGCCAACAGAATAACTAAAAGACTATAACCTGTCACAATCCCTCTAATTCCTCTCCTCACTTCCCTGTAGGAATAGACTTTGTGATGCTGACCAGTTTTCAAGACTATTCCTTTGCATTTGACTTCCTCTCACTTAAGATCACTGCCTTTCCATCAAACATGCTATAGCCAACTGAAAATATTTGAAATGGGAAGCCTTATAGAAGTACTATATGATAGGTAGCATAATCCAAATCCATTCCTCTCCCTCAAGACCCTCATTTTCTTCATACTGCATCATGGTTTTCTACCAGTAAAGTCTCTCCTTGATCTCATTTCTTATCTTTCAATCTTCCTTCATGTTTTTATCCCATACAGCTTTATATATTTTATATTGTACATAGTGAATAGTTACTGCATATGCTGCATTTTGGTACAGTTATGTAACTTGGTTTATAATTTAAATGCTGATAGTTATACTTATTTACTTGTATTTTTATTTACAGTGCTCTTTGGTTTTAAAGTATGCTTCACTATTGATTATGCTGTCATTTCCCAATTATACTATTATTGGGATCAGTGTTCTACCCCCATTAACAAATGAAAATGTTTCTGATCATCTCTGCTTGAGCAGAGGAACCAGGTGGGGGTGTCCTCTCCCCATTTTTGTTTGCATTATATTTAGAACCATTGGCAAAGACAAGGGACTCGGAAATTCAATGATATAATTGGGTATGGTAGTCAGGAAAAGCTGGCTGTATTTGCAGATGACATTTTATACCTGACAAAATCAGCATGGGACATTACACTGCTTGTGGAATATATTGAGCCAGTTTCAAACCTTTTCAGGATACAAAATTAATGAAGCTAAAATAAGAGCAGTAGAGGTAAATTATGTACCCACACCCAAATCGGTTCAGTAATATCTGTATTTATGGGGATATGATAAAATGAACTATTTAGGAGTATGGATTAAAAATACTGATGTGGCAGCTAAGGATATGTGGGAAGAGACTAAAAAATACAAAAGCTAAGAAAATGAAAGCTTTGTTGTATGAATATTGATAGTAAGATACAAGCTGTCAGAATGTTTGTCCCCCCTTAGTCTTGTACACTGATCAGGCAAATGTTTATCAACCAGAGAAGTTGTGGATAGCAATTAATAAAGATCTGAAAGATTTTATCTGGAAGGGGACAACTGCAAGAGTCAAGTGGGATAAGCTTGTTCTTCCAATAGAACAGGGTGGATTTAAATTCCCGAGTTGAAGTGGTATTTCAGAGAAACACAGTTAAGGCTCCTATACATAGCACAAGCAGAAAACTATAATTTATTGTGGAAAGGGATGATGAAGAAACAGGGGGAGGGGAGCTCATGTAATATTGATAGACTGGGATTTTGGATGCAGATCTTCAAGGTAAACAATAATCATACAGAATATTATATTTATAAAGTATCCACTTCAAAAAGGTGAAAATCGGAGACACCAGCCAAAAAGTATAAACTTTATTAAATGCTACCAGTTAACACACATTTTCATCTAGCCATATAGACTTCAGAAATCAAAAATATTGCACCAAAGAGTCATCCTTTTTTTATAAGTGTGTCAATTATAATGCACCAATCCAAATCCTTCCCCAATCAATTAGTTAAGTAAATCAATTAATTGATAATTCCATGAAAATGAATCTGATAAAATCGAGTTGAAAGACAGTTTGTAGCACTTTAAAATTCATATACAGAGTTACCATATAAAATACAATAACCATAAAAACAATTCAATATATTGTTTATGTAAATGTTTTAAATAGTTCAACCACATATTAAAAACATTTTGATCAAGACAGACTTCATCTACTGGCCACCAAATGTCACAACTTGCATAAAATCCTATCCGAATGACCATTGTCTGAATAAGGAATGGTAAAAAATATATAGTTGATGAAGAAGCGATGAAAATTGATTAATACATGAAGTACACAAAACCTTCCCTTATATCAGAGCTTGGCAGCTCTGAGTTTCAGTAATGGGGTTATATTTATATTTTTGTTGAGCCCTGGGTCCCTAGCTGCATCTAGGGTTACCTGCTAGTAAAGTTCCCTATATTCCAACAGGTTTTCCCAGGGCCCACCCCTATTGTCTACTTGCACATCCTCCAAAATAAAAAAAGTAAACTTTGCTTGTTTACAAACCTCTGTGTGCTTTATAAAGTAGCAGAAGTTCTTCTAAGAACTAAGCCAACACAGGAATGGAGAAAAGAAATTCTGCCAATAGGAATGACTGCAATTAAGGATATGGAATGTAGGCAAGAGGGGACAGGAATATATTGGAGAAAACTGGCAAAGGAAGCAAGATATTTGGGAGCAAATAACTAAAGAGGGAAGGATCATAGAATTGGAAGCTGCCAAGAACTTATTTGGATTGCAAGCTAGTGTTTGCCTTCCATATCAAGGATTGATGTTGGAGTATAGGCAAAGAGAAAGTAATGGGTACCAAATGAAAGACCATCAACTGGTAGAGTTTTTAGTAGACTCTACAACAGAAGTTGCCATTAACAAAGGAATAATTAGTAGACCATACAAGATATTGCATGATAACTATAATAATAAGTCAGAAGAGGTTAGGAATGATGGAAAATAGATTAGATAAGCAATTCACAAAAAACAATGGGGGTATATGTATGTCTCCCAGATATGCAACAAAACCTGGGAGGTTTAGGGTCTATGCCTGGAAGTGTTTACATAGGTATTTTTATACCCCAAGCAGACATGAAATACTTTTTCCTCAGGTAGACAGAAAATGTTGGAGGTGTGATGGGGAGGAAAGGGATAACTGGGAACATATATTCTGGGAGTGTAAAGATTCCCTGCAGACTGCTCTGTCAGAGATACTTGGTGAGCAAATTGAGTAATGAGGGAAATGATTTTTTGAGCTATGATACAGAATCAGAATTGCCTAAACATAGTAAGGCCTTGCTGAGTCTAGTTATGATGGCTGTGAAAAAAAAGCAGTTGCTAGTAAATGGAAATATGTCTAAATGAACTTTACTAGAAGTAGTGAAGATAGAGAGAAAACTACTGGAACTGGGATCTTTAAGCAAATTACATAGGAAAAAATGGGAAATGTGGAATGAATACACGGAGAGGAGGAACAAGATTTAAAAAGGCAGGATTTGAATAAGCTTTGTAATTGTTGACTAACAATGACTGGATATGTTAAAAGTGATGTATGTTTGCAGCTACAGTTGTGACAGCACGGTTTGGATGTATAATGTTTGCAACTGAGATTGTGTTGCTATAGCTTATTTTCATTTATATAAATATAACATGACCTATGTCATACATAATTTAATAGATGTTTTTAAAAATAAATAAATGTTTGAAACTATTGAAAGCATTTTCTGGATCTATTACTACTCCAAAAAGCTATATTTAAAAGAAATGCATATGACTACAAATGAATGGTTTAAATTCCAACCATTCTGAAAACAGAAATCAAATCTATATTTAGCTTCCAAAATGTAATTAATTATTGGCAAAATGGATTGCATAGATTCCAAATTCCTGAACTATTCTAAATTTAAGTTTTCTGTGGTTTCAAATATTGATTATTGATTCTTCCCCTGTGAACTGAGACATGATTGTTCACAAACCAGTTACTTATTCACATATGATCAAGAATGCAATTTACCTAGCAACCACTTGCATCTATTAAAAAAAAACTTTGCAAGGGGCAAACCCTCATACTCTCTTATTTCTAAATACTAACTCCATGATCATAGAGCCATAGCAAAAGGAGAAGCTAACCAAGACATAGGGGCCTCAGAAAAAAAAAATTACAGTGACTGTAGTACAACAATATCAACTATGAGCAAGTGTAAATTTAAGCAGCTGTAATTAGGCAGTTTGAACCTAACAAGATATAGCCACTGATCAATAATGGGGAAGCCTACATCAAAGCACAATTTAAGTTTGAAAAGGAAATGATCTTAACTTGATGGTCGTTATTAAATAAATGATCAGATATGAAACGGTACTAAAAATTCTGTAGTTTTAAGATCATATAGATATTTTTTCTTCCCAGTCATAATCCAAATACACCAGAAAGTTGATAGAATTTTAAAACCTATTTAAGTCTGAGATGCTTCTTGAATTTGAAGCATATACATTTGGTTTGTCCAACCCAAGGTAAACTACTGCAAAGAATCACAAAATACATTTCTAAATTGACTTTTGTGTAGTATATTATCTAAAAATCCCGGATTTGTGCATCTACTGAACCAATTAGAAATATTTTTGTTTTATATTTTCATCATACTTATTTACCATTTTATTATTTCATAAAGTTTGCCTCAAGTTCAAAACAACTCTGGTGACATTTCTAAGACTGCTGCCACAACTACAGTAACTATTATATATTTAGTAAGAGGATTTTAATCTTGCTTCCAATGGGTTTCCTTTTAATATACATTAGAAATATGGTTGTAAGTTAGATAATTATAAATGCTCCCTGTTTAAGTATGGAATTGAAGTGCTTACACTATAGCAACTTAATTTCATCTTAGGATAATACCAGGAGAATACAAGAAAAAGGCCATTTAGCAAGAGAATTTCCCTTAACATACACATCACTGAAAAAAGAAGTAGTAGAGAAAAAAAAGTGTCCATGACTAAAATGGTTCAGTCATTTAGTGGGATTAAGGCATTGAAACTCAATTCCACCTAAAATTCTTAAATCATCTTCAGCAGTTTGTAGTGTTTTTAGCTAAAATTAATAACATTATGAATGTGTTTAGGATTTGCTGGATAAGTAAGAGAATTTTAACTATAATGGTCTTATCTGTGTGACTTCCTCATACCTAATGATTTTCCTTTTTTTAGGCCATGCCAAAGTATAACTAGTTAGACAGAATGTTTCTCTTGTCATTATTCTATCTTTATCCATAGGGGGTGTGGCTCAATTTCTTAGTTGTAAGGACCTGTGGAGTTGGCCAAGTTTTGTTTTCATTTTGTCAAGAGATTGAGCCATAAGATTATAGAAAAAAATGTTACCAACTGTATCTTGCACTACAGAGTGGTAGTACCATGATGCAGGAAGACTAATACTTTAGGAGAGACAGCTCTTCTTGAGTTTGCTTAATTTGAAGGGAATGAGCTTTAAATTGCTGAGTTTGCAAATTTACTTGAACCTTTAATACTTCCAAATATTCAGCATCTTTCCTGGTAGTCAAATCTTTGATATCGTAGAATTGAATCTAGAAGGAAATATTTTCCATTCATTTAATATTTTTGCTTCATGTGTTTATAGAGTTTTATAACTGCTAGCAGATTTGGCCAATGAATCAGTCTATACATCACATATTTACTGAGATAAAGTACTGAGATGAGAATGTATGAATCAAGAAAGAAAGGTGAGAAAAAAAGATTTTGGATAGAGGCTGAGGTAAAAATATGTAATAAAGTTTGTTAAAATCAATTAAATCTGTCTGTTATTGACATTTTTTGTACATCTTTGTTATTGTTTTAAAGTGGACTCACTCTTGTTGAAATTGATTCTGCTCTTTTGACCAGATGTTTTAATTTAGAAAATACAATATCCTCAGGTATACACTTACAGCTGAAACCCAATGATAATTTAATAAATTCACATCTGTATAAAGAGAACTTGCCTACTAGCATTGAGTAACATAACACTTGCTAGTATCTTTGCCACTCTTACTGAAGAAGGAAGGGAAAGATCCCTTATGAAAATGTATGAAGATTAGCAAACTTATTCTGCTGATGTATGCATATGAATAAGTTGATGCACTGAAATTAGTTTATAGTTTAAAGTTTGGAATCAAAATGTTGCTATGTTAAATGCAAGTTGATCTAGAAACAGGTGAAAGGGCTCAACTGCATTATTCTTTAGTTGTCAACATTAAAAAAATTAAAATGTCTTAGAACAGTCAACAATTTACAATCCATTGCACATTTACCCCTTGAACTGTTTCTGAAAGTTTAGGGAAGACAGTAGGGTGTTAAAAGAAAAAAAATCCTAATAGCTGCCTCAATGATGGTCATTCTGTGGTACAGCCATGAAAATGGCTCAGATGTTAGGTAAGTACTGGGAGAAAATATACAGCAAAAATTAAGAGTGAAAACACCACAATGTTCTGCTTATACTTGAAACTGTAAAAGCAAGCTGCACGGTTTAACAATTATAACCAGTAATTGTCCAGTTACAAGAATGTCTTTTGTTGTGATAAAATTTCTTGAATGCTGCTCGATTGGATAGGATGGAAGATGCAAGAAGAATCCTAAGCCAGTAAAAATAGCTGTTGCCACCAAATTGAAGAAAACCAGACCCAGCAGAGGCAGTATATTGTGAAGAGTCATTCAAACAAATTAACCTGTGCAGATTTGACTTGACACCATAATCAGAATAATGTAGATGGGCTCTGAAAGAAAAGAGTAGCAGAATCCATAAAAATAGAAAGCATTGTATGTAGAAAATCTGAACTAACAAGAATAACAGTGTCTTCCAGCAGATATATATTAGTATGCAGCCACTCTCCACAAGCCAGTTAATTTTTTGAATATGAAGAGTATGCCAAAAATTAATCATTGAAATTGATTAACATTTCTGCAGGATAATTCCTAGTATTTTAAAACTAACTGAATTTTCCAAGTCAACCATAGTTCTGTCACCACTGCAATCATGATATAACCATGCTCAAACTCTAGTACTTATGACAGACATTAAAGACAGATCCATCAGCTATTTTTCATGCTGTCCTAAATAAATATGAATGAATAGTTTTAGCATTAGTTAATAGAGCTATTCAGGAATGGATTGTACCGTCCCATACAATATGTACAATATTTTGGAACTTGCTCCTAAAATATATACTGCATGCCTGTGACATTCTGAGGGCAGTGTCTTTAGTAGTTCTTCAAGACAGGATTCTATTCTTTTCAGACATAAAGGTACAGCTACAAATAGTGTAAACGTTTAAGTTATAGAATTTCATTGCTGGTAATTATTTACTTATGAAACCATGGAACCATCTGCCACGGAAACTGGCTACACTCATGCATGGAATTAGTTTTTTTTTTAGTTCAAAACTTAGTTGTATATATATATATATATATATATATATATATATATATATATATATATATATATATATACACACACACACACACACATATACACTTCTCTTTCACCTGTTCCCATTAGGGGTCGCCACAGTAGATCATCTGTTTCCATTTCTTCCTGTCCTCTGCATATTGCTCTGTCACACCAACCACCTGCATTTCCTCTCTCACCATGTCCATTAACCTTATCTTAGGCCTCCCTCTTACCTGTCAGCTCCATCCTTTTCCCAATATATGCCCATCATCCCTCCTCAGCACGTCCAAACCAATGCAATCTCGCCTCTCTGACTTTGTCTCCAAGCCGTCCAACCTGAGCTGACCCTCTAATATACTGATTCCTAATCCTGTCCATCCTTGTCACACCCAGTGCAAATCTTAACATCTTTAACTCTAACACTTCCAGCTCTGACTCCTGACTTTTTGTCAATACCACCATCTCCAACCCATACAACATAGCTGATCTCGCTACCTTCTTGTAGACCTTCCCTTTCACTCTTACTGGTACCCATCTGTCACAAATCACTCCTGCCACTTCACCCATTCCACCCTGCCTGTACTCTCTTCACCACCTCTCTTCCACACTCACCATTATCTGAACTGTTGATCCCAAGTACTTAAACTCATCCACCTTTGCCAACTCTACTCCCTGCATCTTCGCCAACTCTACTCCCTGCATCTTCACCAACTCCACTCCCTGCATCCTCAACAACTCTACTCCCTGCATTCTCACCAACTCTACTCCCTGCATCCTCACCATTCCTCTCTCCTACCTCTCATTCACACACACATATTCAGTCTTAGCCCTGCTGACCTTTATTCCTCTCCTCTCTAGAGCATATCTCCACCTCTCTAGGGTCTATTCAACCTGATCTCTACTCTCACTACAGATCACAATGTCATCTGCAAACATCATAGTCCATGAGGCCTACTGTCTGATCTTGTCTGTCAACCTGTCCATCACCATTGCAAATAAGAAAGGGCTCACAGCTGATCCTTTATGTAATCCCACCTTCACCTTAAATGGATCTGTCACTCCCACTGCAGACTTCACCACTGTCACACTACCCTTGTACATATCCTGTAACACTCTTGCATACTTCTCTGCCACTTCTGACTTCCTCACACAATACCACAACTCCTCTCTAGGCACCCTATCATATGCTTTCTCCAAGTTCACAAATACACCATGCAACTCCTTCTGACCTTCTCTATATTTCTCCATCAACAGTCTCAGAGCAAACATCGCATCTGTAGTGCTCTTTCCTGGTATGAAACCATACTGCTGATCGCTAATCATCACCTCCCTTCTTAACCTAGCTTCCACTACTCTTTCAAATAACTTCAAGCTGTGACTGATCGTTTTATCCCTCTGTAGTTACTACAACTCTGCACATCACCCTTATTCTTAAAAATAGTTACCCAAACACTTTTTCTCCACTCCTCAGGCATCCCCTGACTTTCCAAGATTTCAGTAAACAGTCTGATTAAGAACTCCACTGCCATTTCTCCTAAGCACCTCCATGCTTCCACTGGTATGTCATCTGGACCAACAGCCTTTCCATTCTTCATCCTCTTCATAGCTGTCTGTACTTCCTCCTTGCTAATCTGATTCACTTTCTGATTCACTATCCCCACATCATCCAACCTTCTCTCTCTCTCATTCGCTTCATTCATCAGCCCCTCAAAGTACTCTCTCCATCTGCTCAACACACTCTCCTCGCTTGTGAGTATGTTTCTCTCACTACCCTTTATCACCCTTACCTGCTTCACTTATTTCCCAGCTCAGTCCCTCTGTCTAGCCAATTGGTACAGGACCTTTTTCTCCCTCTTAAGTGTCCAACCTTTCATACAACTCTCCATTTGCCTTATCCATAGCCTTTACCACCTCTCTTTGCCATGCTCCTCATCTCCTTATACTCCTGTCTACTTCATCTCTCTGACAATCCCACTTCTTCTTCGCCAGCCTCTTCCTCTGTATACTCTCCTGTACTACTTCATTCCACTACCAGGTCTCCTTGTCCTCCTTCCTCTGTCCAGATGTCACACCAAGCACCTTTCTAGCGGTCTCCCTTACCATCTCTGCTGTTGTTACCCAGCTATTCGGTAACTCTTCACTGCCCCCCCATGCCTGTTTTAACTCTTCCCTGAATTCCACCTCACGATCACCCTTTTTCAACTTCCACCATTTGATCCTTGGCACTGCTCACACTTGTCCTCCTCTTCTTGATCACCAACATCATCCTGTGTGTGTGTATATATATATATATATATATATATATATATATATATATATATATATATATAAATAAAATAAAATATTCTTATAACCTTTGTCAGTTTAAATGTCTCTAAAAGAAAGAAATTAAAAACAGTGTTGTGATGTATGGCTGTAAAGATTTGTAACAGAAAAGTGCACATTTTAAATTACAAATATGTTCCTGTAGTTTATAACAAGTATATCTAGATGGACTCTCAGAACTATCTGAAAAGATTAATCCATAGAACAAACAAGAACATGTAACCACTGTACTATAACCAAAATAGTCAATGACAACAAAGCATTTTACTTGCATCCGCCATCAGAGAAACAAGAATGGCATAAGCACTATGAATATTGTCAGTGATGACAGTGTTGTCTTGGATAGAGATTAACTAGCTAGATCAGTTTAGCTCTCACTTTAAATCAGAAAAGATCACAGAAATACGATTAGAAGCAACAAAATATCTACTGCATGAAATAAAAATGTATATATGGGGTCAGTCAGAGTACTAAATAACCAAAATATCTAAATTATTTTGTGATCAGTTAAGACTTTTATTAAATTGTAATAGGGAGGTATGGTGACAAGAGGCAACGGTGGTCCATTCACAAGGGAGACATTTCTGCTGACCTAGAAATTATAGGTCAATCAGTGAGAACAGTATTCTCTGGAAACTAATGGAAACAATGTTGTTCCATCTGACTGTGAAAGAAACAGAAGCCCAGATGTACTGGATATAAATCAGTATGATTTTGTGAGGAAGGTCACATTTACTTAACTTGGCTCTGAGGCTACTATCTCTACCGTGAATAAAGGTATACATATGGGTTCTCAACTAATGTGTTGAACGCCATTTATACACTACCATTATCCACATTATTTATTTGGATTAACAATGAGAAAAGTGACATTTTATCACATAAGGTTATGGTTGCAGGTAGGGCCCTTCACTGATCAGTTCTTGTCTCTCTCATCTTTAGAGTATTCTTTAATATAAAGTCATCTACAAAGCCATGGTGGAGTTGGTCTTAAAAATGTGTACAAGCTAGTTTGCATGGCAACTTGAAAGAAAAACTTGCTTATAATCCAGACCTACATAAATCATCTAGATCACTGATGCCATGTTGTCAGTGTTTAATGGTAAATATTCTGTAGTGCAGTTTGATAAAAATCTAAACTATTATTGTTCCTTAAGAAATGTCACCATAAGAGACTTTTAAGATGGCTACACACTGATAACAGCTTAATGCCAGCTCTCCTAGTCTGAAGAAAAAAAAAAGAAAGATGAGGTCTAGTAATTCTGCCATTTTTGTGAAATTCAGTCACTGGCTAATAAGTACACTACCTGGATGCCATCAAAGAAGAAACAGAGTCTAAAAGAAAATCAGTTAGAAACGGTGAAGAGAAAATACTGACTTGGAAGAATTCTGCAGCTTTTCAACAAACAACAGTTCAAGCTCCAGCTTTGATATACGAAATGGCTTCCAGTAATCTAGAGGAAAAATAAATCAGAAGTGCTCAGAGCTGATTAAAATAAATGCAACACCGAGGGAGTATATTAACTCAAATAACAAAATGCTGGAAAAAATGAAAGAAGCTTTAAGCAGCTATTAAGATGAATTGCAAAAATTTGAGGTCAAATGAAAAAAAAGGCTGGCTGAGCATGAAACTGCTCAAGAAGAGCAGTTTCAAAAAATGGAGTTAGGACAGTTGATGCAAGGACACCTGATATTTTCTGCTGTACCAGCGAAACTGGAAGGAACAGAATGTATCAATTTTAAGAAAGCACAAATAAGCAACTGGTCTGGTATTCTACTGCAGGATTTGTTAATTGAAAGGGCGCATTGTGTGTTTGCTCCAAACCTGTCCATCAGAAAGTAGCTAAGACCTGTATTAGTAAAGATGCACTCATAGTGCAGCAGAAAGTGTTAATCCTGACAAAAGTGTGGCAGAAGGGCAAAGTATTAAAAATTGGAGACAGAGTATTTGTAGAAAATTATTTACTGTACACCGAGCAAAAGAGAATCAAATTTATTTCTGCAATCAGGGAATGTCAAGAGGCAGGTGTGAGATTCAAGCTGCTTATATGGCTATCATTTTTTATGTAGAATAGACTAAGGAGGAAATACAAATGTTTGTCCCACAAAAAGTAAGCCATGGTAAAGCTCAGAGAGACTTGTTAGTTCCAAAGGAAAATGCTTGAGAGAGAGAGAGAGAGAGAAAGAGAGTTTGGGCATACCTTGGATTTGAACCGTCTGGGGTAGGTAGATATAGATGAAGAGGAAGAAGGCCAGCAACAGAAATTATTAAATAAATGTGAGATTATAAAGCATCAGTCACATATGAGAGATGTGGCTGAGAAAGATTGGACTTTTGTTGACTTTATTAAACTTGTGGGGGACTGAAAAGTATATACTCCACTTCATATTAATGTTTGGAAGGACACTAAGGGGGAAAAGTAACTAAGTAAAACATTTTTTATTTTTAACAGAATTTTTATATAAAGCATTTCTTGATATAAATTGCATATTATAAACATTTGTGGTCATTGTATCTCATAAAGATACTGAACAATCACTTTTGTTTTCTTTGTAATGCCCACATTTCTTAAAACTAAAAATGTAAAAGAGAATAAAGGCTGGACAAAACTGTTAAAGTTAATATGCTGTAATCTTGGGTCGTTGGGGTGGGGCATGGGATGTAAATGTGCACAGATTATAATATACATAAATAGTTAATCTGTTTTTTCTTTTGTAAAGTGAAAGTCTGGATTAATTCCCTTGACTTGATCTATTTTTTATACATGTGGGTTTTAAAAATAGAAGTATGGAGGTAATGTTTTCCTTTAGCAGATAAATGTTCAGTATGAGTTGAGAAGTCTGCAACTGAGGCAGCTGTATATTGTTTCTATGGAGACTAGCTGACTACAGGGGCAGGCAATAAAACCCAAGATCTGGCCACTTTTTGCGGAGAGAAATGTAACATTAAAAGGTATAGCAGCTTAGTAAAAAAATAGTTTTAAAGTATTAGATGTGAACAAGAGCTGCTTTCCTGGTACCTAAATACTTCAGTGCATTTAATAGAACAGTGTATAGCACTTTTTTAAGGCTAAAAGTTAATGTTTTATAAAAGCATACACTTTTTTCACATCTGTGATGGGAATGAAGATAAAGAACACTTAGTGTAAACAGGAACACAGGCTGTGATGTGCCTTAGCATGAATAATCTTTTAGGTTAGGTGATGCCTGTGGGTGCAGCTGTCGACTTGGGACAGTTGTTCCTACCAGGAGGGCTAAACTTCATTATTTGAAGATGTACACAGTCTTCTGTGTTTGTTTTAAGTTAATTGGTTATGGTGGGTGTTCTGGGAGGTGTGGTTGTTTGAGGGTTTTCATTAAAACAAAAAGCCTTGTAAAATGTAGCATAGGTTTAAATGGAGATGACATGAAACAACTGTATAAAAGATCAACCTGCTAAACAGTGGATAGATGCCAGAGACAGGCATTAAAAAAAGCTGTAGTATATAATATGTGGGGAATAATAATGTCTTATAATGTGACTTGCATTATCCATATTTTTTGGAACATGAATGACCTCAAGATAGAAACAAAAAGGTAAGAGTATTGAATTATATTAAGAATGCAGACTGCCAATAACAATACTACAGGAGATGCATTTGGAGAGAAGTGAGCATGTGAATTTGATAAAGAATTTCAGGATGGATACACAACAAAATATCAGGGACGGAGGAAAGTGGACACTTATTCTAATTCCTACAGGAGCCCCAATATGAGAGAAGAGGAAAAACAACGTAATAATGATAAATGTGTGGTAGTCAGGGGCTACTGGCAAGGAAGGAGAATTATGCTGGCATGTATTTATATTCCACCTAAAACTGCTATTATGGAGCTTAAGAAAATGTTGGGAGACATAATCAGCTTTTCGCAGTGAATATTACCTTTAGGCATTGACTAGAACTTGATTTGCAACAGTGAGGATGTACCTGAAGGATCTAGAAGGGAAATGTTAACAAAAGAGTGTAAATTGCTGAAGAAAGTTATGAAATTATTTGCTTTGGAAGATATGAATTCAATAGTAGGAACATATTCCCCAAAGTACAATAACTGGGCTAGACTAGACATACATTATATTTCAGAATAACCTCTGCATTTAATTGAAAGCTTGGACACCTATCCAATAACTATTTCAGATCATGTGCCAATAACAACTAAGGTAAAAATGCAGGTTAATGAAGTAACAATGAGAAACTGGCACTTCCCAACCTAGGTGTTAAAAAGAGTGGAATTTAAAAAGGATTCAAGTTACTAAGGAAGATAGAAACTTCTTCAGAAGTTATAGCTAATGAGTGGGATAAAATGAAAGTTTAAAATCTGGATGGAAATAAACAAAAAGGAAATATGTTTAGCAAGTAACAGAAATTATTTAGAGGCGCTGACAAAGGGGAATGTCACAGAACAAGAAGAAGCATAACCTCAGAGTGCTACAGAAAACAATAAGGGAGTATCTTGATAATATGCATGAGTTTTAAAACTGCTGCTAAGCAACTGTTTTTTTTCCCAATAAGTCCAGAGCATAAAATCTTTCTGCATAATGATTTAGGCAGAAAGTAAAAAGGATTGTTTTCAAAGTTAGGGAGCCTATAACAAGAAAAATGACCAGAGATCATGTTGATATATTAGAGATATTTTGGAAATTTTATATAAAGCACAGAAATAGGAAAATCAAGAAAAAGCACAAATGGAAATATTTTTGGAAGACTATGCCAAGGTTAGAGGTAGTTAATACTCAACAATTAATAGGATAGGAGAGGTTAGATAACAGTGATATGCAATCAGTCTGCAGGAAAGTCTTCAGGAATAGATGGTATTCCTGTGGTAGTTTGGAAGCGAGAAGGGAAGAAAGTGATAAAGATCTGGAAGTTTAACAGAATTTTAAAGGAAGGGGTGCACCAACATCCTGGAAGAAAGCTGTGGTGGCTGTAATATATAAAGATGGTAAAAACCCATCAGACCTGGCTTCATATAGTCCCATTTCAATTTTAAACCAGGATTATAAAGTGTTTGTCTATAATAGCTAAGAGTGGCAGAGGAGTTGCCAAAATTGATAGGGATCACTGTGGTTTTATGGAGGGGAAGCAAGGATTTATAGAGCAATGATTATCCATAGGAAAGCATAATGTAAAAAAAAAAAAAAATACCACTGTGGGTCTTGATGTAGTGAAAGTATTCAACAGAGTAAGCTGGAATTTTATGAGTAGGGCAATGGAAGCATTTGCTTTCCCTGATATAATAATAAGGTTAATTAGGAGGATATACGAGGCAGAAGTTAAATGTGAGGGTCCCTGTCTAATATGTTCTCAGAACAGAGGAGCTAGGCAAGGCACGGTGTCCTCTTTTTTCTTTGATATTTGCTTTATATTTAGAGTCCTTGGCAAAGAAAATAAGGGACTCCGCAATTCAAAAATATAAATAATATAGTAATGAAGAAAAGTTGGCTTTATTTGCAGGTATTCTACATCTGATAAAACCAGAAAAGGACACTTCAGTGTTAAACATTTTCAGACAATTTCAAGTCTTTTCAGAATATAAAATTAATGAAGATAAAACCAAGGCTATAGCTGTGAACTATGTACCCACACTTGAATTGGTTTAGCAATATCTATGTTTATGGGGAAATAATACAACAAGGTATTTAGGAATATGGATTAAAAAGATTTCTGTTATGGCAACTAAGGATATGTGGGAAGAGGATAAACAAAAAAAAATACAAAAATGGAAAAACTGGAAGCTGCTGTTTATGGATACAAATAGCAGGGTACAGACAGGGAAAACGTTTTTAGTCCTATGCCTTTGCTAAACAAGTGTGCTACATAGAAAGCCTACCTTACTACAGTAGACACATGGTGGTCATAGTTAAGGATCTCAGTCTACTTGTGATCCCTTATCACTTGGTAGGTACATATGGTATTGTTAATTTAATAGTGTGAAAGGACATTGTTTTTACCGAAGGGAATGATGCATTTCTTTGCATTTTGTTTGAGACCGTGACTAAGACACCAGTCATTGGTCTGTGCAAGATCCTCCTGAAGTATACAGACATCACTTGGAGATTCGGTATTTGTACCCAGTTGCAGTTGTACACAAACTTGGTCAGCCACAGCCCCTTAGTTATGGCCTGAACATCTGAAGTATATACCAAACAATAGGGAGCCCAGCACTGACCATTGGCACCCTAATGGTGATGGGTCTGCTGGTTGATGTGGAGTCACCCACTTTGATAGTGTGTGACCGGTTTGTGAGACAGTTGGCATCTTATCTTACAACAAAGAGGTTTACATTCAGTCTGCTAATTTATAAGTAGTGCCTGAGTGTGGGATTGTGCTGAAGGACTTGGCAAAGTCAAGGTATGTTGTGTGCATAGATTTGCCCTCATAAGTGGCCCTGGTCACATTTTTGAAGAAATCCACCAGGTTTAAAAGGCAGGATCTGCTCTTGACATAGCTAAATTGAGTCAGATCCTAGTTTTGGAGGTTTCCTATGTCTCTTTTTATGTGTTCCATGATAAGTTGCATGGGCCTATAGACGAGGCTGGTCAGACTTATGAGTCTATAATTCCTTGGGTCCTTTGCAAAGTCATCTTTGTGGAGAATAACTATTGCTGTTCTTCCTTCTGCAGGAACATAGCCTATGTTTAGGCTATGGTTGAACAGGATACTTAATGGTGATGTTAGTTCATGTTTTAGTTTGTTTAGAAGATAGTCTGGGATGCTGTGTAATCCCATAGAGGCTGTGTTTTTTTTGCCTTAGACAAGGCAACAATTTCAGTTGTTTTATCTCTGTTACTCAGTTCACTATGTCTAGCACAGTTGGTTTAGACTTTGATTTCCATTTTCTAGTAATTGCTTTTTTGGCATCCACCATAATTAGACTCAAGAAGGCCTTACTATGTCTCAGCAATTCTGATTCTGTATCATAGCTCAAAAAATCATTTCCTTAGTTACACCAGTTTGCTCACCCAATATCTCTGACAGAATAGCCTGCAGCAAATCTTTAAAGTCTACCAACTCATTACACTCCCAGAAAATATTCCCAATTGCATCTTTCTTCCACATCACACCTCCAATATTTGCTGTCTACCTGAGGAAAAATTATTTGGAATTACTTGAGATATAAAAATATCTATATAAACACTTCCTAGCAAAGATCCTAAATCTAGATTTTGTTAGATATTTGGGAGACATACACACATCCTCCAATTGCTTCTTTGTGAATTGCTGATCCAATCTCTCTCCCTAATCCTTTCTAATCTCCTCTGATTGATTCTTATATTTATCATGCAATGGTTTGTTTGCTCTACTAATTATTCCGTTTTTAACAGCAGCTTATGTTCTGGATTCTACTAAAAGTTGTATCAGTGCTGGCCTTTCGCTTATGATCCCCCCCTATTTCTTTCTGCTTGTCTATACTCTGTCAATCCTTGCTAGGGAAGGCAATCTCAAGCCTGCAGTCCAAATAAATTCTTGACCTCTTCCCGTTAATGCAGACTAATGTTCTAGAGGAGTGAGATTTAAGGGAAGACAGGAACTGAGCAATTTAAGTAATGTTGGATTAATGATAGTTATACAAAAAACATATGTGATATATAATGTTTGTAACTGAGAACATATCTTTTTCTTTTATATAAATGAATGTTTGTCAAGTGATAATTCAGTAAAGATGTTTAAATATGCCTCATTAGGTGTTAAATATATAGTCAAAGACTGGGATTATATGCGGATTCTGTATCTAAACTTCATCACATCATCTCAGTAATTTGAATAATGCCATAACTTTTTTTCTGTTACCTCTTATGGGCATCAGTCATGGATCCAAAACAGGTACACTACCCCCATTTATGTCAGCGGTTATCTAATTGTAGATTACAGTGTTATGCTATGTTCATGCCCTCATTAAAAACGCTGCTCAAATTTCAATAGTCTAATGATATACAAAAGAAGTTTAGTCTCTCCAATCATTTGTATAAGCTAGACTGAAACACAGGTCTGTTCACCCTTTTCTTCCACAAGGAGAAGATTTTGACTATGTGGGTCTGAAAAACAAGTTGGCCCATTTTTTTGGGGTCTATATCATATGAGCGAATCACACAAATTGTGAACGCTCATAATATCGAAGGTACCGGACCTTGAAGTGCTTTTTCTGAGATCATGGTACAGTGAAGAATGAGATAGCTGCCCTTTCCTCACTGTAGTGTGATCTTGGAGTTGGAATATATATTTAGCTGGGGGTGTGGGGGGGCACAGCCCCCCACAATAGGAAGTTCAAGGTCCGCTACATTCGATATTATGAGCGTTCGCAATTTGTGCGATCCGCTCATATGATATAGACCCTTTTTTTACGAAAATATTTATTTCCAAACAAGAATCAGTGGCTGCTTAAGAGCAGTATGCATACTGCTTGGTAGCTTCACTTAATGTGCTCTGCTGTGATTATCCTATTAGCAAGGCAGTTAGGTAAAAACACAATCATGAATACCATTTTTCTGCCAAGGATTTTGGTGCCTGTCAGCCCTAAGTTACATTACAGTGTACTGCTTTTGTCAGGCCTTGCCCTATTTGCAATAAAATAAACAACTTGGCTGGTAAAATATTTGATTTTTTTAGTTCTGAAGCAAGAACAATAAAATAGACATTCTGAATGTGGGCTGCATTCTACCAACTTTGGCGGAATTTAACACTCATAAAATGGAAAATGAGTATAATAAGACTTGGAGGACTGGTACTTTCTAATGGTTATGCAGTTCTATTGGCAAATGCTAGCAATACTGGGTTATTTCTCCTGTAATGTGAGATAGGAATTATAGTACTGATGATAATGTGCAATATCCCACAATCCCTAGCTCCAAGATGATAACTAGGAAGTTTTTTTTTTTCAATTCTTCCAGCTTGGTAGGCTACAAAGCCTCTGGCAGACAACACACTAGCTTTCAGTCCATGAGTTGGGCAACTGTGCTAAAACATCAAAATTCTTTTAGGAGATGATTTGTGCTTGACATACAGAAATATTATAGACCTTTTTTATGTCTATGTCTGATTTATCAGTCTTATAGAATCAGTGGAAGGACACGCTTTAGTTTTAAAACAGAGGTTAGCAATACTAAGACAAGAAAGAGAAGTGTTACCTACAAAATGCCTTACCTGTAGAATAATTTTCTACTTAATATAAAAATTGCATCATCTATGAATACATCTGAAATATTTCTGGATGTCTGCATGGGGTTAAAACTTTCAACATGGGATCATGTAAACACATTTTAAATGTCTGGCAGACAATTAGCTTTTAAAATAAACTTATGAATCTGTGAACAATCCATTTCACAGTACTACTGTTAATAAAAAATATAGATTTTTGAAAGTTCTGAATCAGTAGTGTCTTTTTCATTAATGGTAACATAAAAAAAGAAAATGTAATAATAAAGAAGGCATGAATTCCAAGGCCCAGGATTTATACTCAGTTTGCACAGTATGCAATGCACCATTGCACAGGAAGAACCCATGTGCATTTATGTTGCAATTCTTAGTATCAGATAGTACTATGGAGAAATGAGGAAAATAGCATGGGAAATGGTATATTCAAATGACCATATACTGAATTACAAATAAAGGTGTGTACAATTTTACAAGTACATAATGAGATGCAAGTGAGTACCTCTGAAAGCAGTCCTTGATTCAAAGTCATAAGGCATATTGTGCATGCAGTATGTTGCAAGTTGATATAAGAGCAAACGGCAGCAGAAGCTTTCAGAACTTCAAGCAAAAATGCATAGAGCAGCATCACTCATGAAACAGTACTAAGTAACAGTGTCACTACCTCCCACCCAGTAGTGGAGGTAACTTGACTAAAAGGACCACCTTACTGTAAGTGGAGGAGCAATAACACACACAAACTGTGTATGATCTAGCTCCATAGCACAGAGGGACAGAGCATTGACTGATTGCAAATCAGCTGGCCATACTTTAAGTAGTGACCTCAATACTGGATGAGCCAGGCAGAGAAGGAGGGGGTTGAGGGGCATGGAGTTGGAGAGGAGTGAGGGGCATGTGGTTGCAGATTCTTGGGGACAAATAGGGAGTATAATTTCTCATATAGAACCAGAGGAAGCACTTTCCACTGCATTAGGATTGGGGACAGGGATGTTTGCTGGCAGGGGGGAATCACCATTGCAGTCAGCCCATTGCACACAATCCTTCCCCTGCTTAGCCGATCACATGTGACATGGTAAGGCCATAAGTAAAACTCTCAAATCAGCCTTGATGGTTGCGTTAGTGATGGGTACTTTTGGCTAGCTATCACCTATAGTGATGAGGGAACAAGTGAATTGATTGGTAAAGGAGAGGGCTGATTGTCAGCAGGCAGTAGGTGCAAATCCTCACTAAAAGAAAGTAGCAATACCTCACTAAAAGAATCACAGGCCTAAAGCAGATGCCCTATGCTGACCGCCTTAAAACTCCAGCTATACTGTGTCGCATATCGTCTACTCCGAGGCGATCTCTGCTTAACATACAAGGCCATGTCAAACCCAGAGCTGTTGGGCATGCTACACTTAAAGAAATCCTAATCCCTCAGAGCCACACGTTCTAGGTATCTAAACCTTGTCATCACAATAAATAAAACATGCTGGAGGGATAGGTTCCTGACCCAGAGACTCCCCATACTCTGGAATAGACTGCCCATACATGTCAAGCAGAGCGCATCTTTGGCCCTCTCCTAAAGGAGCCTTGATGATTGGATGGAAGAAAGGAAATTCACACTGGGGATCATGTCAGTCATCCTGCTAGACAGGGGTCCAGGGAAGTAAATAGTGTGGGAAGAAATAGCCAGGGAATTGTTATGGCTAGGCTTCTATAGGCCCTAGGGCCAATAGCCTAGTACCAACCTATGAACCAAAGTGTGCAAAAAATAGTGTGCACACAGGTCTCGCTCTCCTATATGTTTCTACTTGATTGCATTTTACCACTGAAGCCCTGTTTGTCATAACAAGCACACAAAGCATTGCTGGATGGCAGCATCATACCTCTCAACTTCTTTGTGCAAGAATTCCGGAAAAAGCCAAAAAATAATTTGGGACAAAGTGCCAAAATCAGGGATAGATTTTAAATATTGCCTTATAAACTTAGAAACTAGATGGAATAACAGATTTTGCATTATCATGCATTTTATAAATTATATGAAGTCTGAAACTCTGTTATTATTTAGTAACTACAGTTCTTGGTTATTTGACAGAAAACTGCATGTTCTGATAGACCAAAAAATATGGGGCAACAATCTGGACTGCTGAGAGGTATGAGCAGTATAACACCACCCTCATACCAACACAAAATATAACTGAATGCATGTTTGACTGATAAAGGGACTATTTCTCTGCCTGTTTGTTTGATGGGGACTTTACATCATACCCTTACCACTGCTTGCAAGATGTTTGTAGCATGTTACTTATTACGTAATATGATTACCATGAATCATGTAGACAAACCAGCCATCTAGGGAATTTCTGCATTCATTATATCCATCTTTGTAATAGCAAGACTGTAAAGCTGAGAGACAGTGTGCAGCAGCTGTATCACAACCCCTCCGTGGCAGTGACCACACAGTATATGGCAGCACAGGCAAAGCAGTGCTATCTTGTCCAGCTTTGTGTGATCATGATAAACATACAGTGACAGTGCAGTGTTACACTGTACAAAAAGGATGCATACAATGTTAGTCCTGCAGATCAGCAGTTATCAACATCCTCAATATAGGATGGTGATGTTCGATATCTCTGACTTACAGAAATGGACTATGTACCCTGGAAATGGCCTTCTGATGCATCCACAGTTGGAATGAACCCATCACAGACCACAGACAACACTTTTGGACAGGGCATTGATGGTGGCATTTCCTATTTTATTTACAGAGGTTAATATGGAAGTCATCAGTCCCAGCACTCATCCTCTTAAGACCTAACATGGCATTGTTCCTGAACTCCATGGTTTCATCAAAGTGTTGACAGTGATGGGTGATATTCTTACGTAAGCCATGCACTGTTTCATTTATTTCCATGTCAGCAGGCATAACAACAGACCATGCCCAGTTGATAGTCATACACATATGTTGATTGAGCCCTAGCACTGGGCACACATCAAGGGCCAGATGTGACATGTGATGGTGCAGCTGTCCCTTGATAGGCTGCTGTGTGGTACGTATACACACCTCAGATGCAGTGTGCTCTTATACTGCTGCAGCCACTGGGGGAGTAGTGTTGGTGTTCTCATTTTTAGGATAACACTCTAATAGGAGTGGTGAGCATTCTTGCTGTACAGCCTGCAGCACAGCTGTAGGGGAGGCCATACCTTCATCCTAAACAATGTGTAGAGGATCAACCTAGAGGGAGACAGTGCATGTGTGTCACCTGACTGTGACTTGATTTGTGTCTTAGAGTCATTGTCAGACCTTGAAGTGCAGTTGCTGACCTCTCTGATGCTACACTGTGTGCCTTCTTCCCAGCCAGCCTGATCATGTTAGTGACATGCGTCTGATAGTACTGTTTTGTGTGATTCCACCCACCAGAGTCACTCATGTAATAGACCACTCTCTCTCAGATGCATTTTGGTGAAGCTAAAGCTTTTGGGAAACTAAAAGGTATTTTTTCTGTTGGGGTATGTTGTCTGTTTATGGCAGTTAGTGCATCCTTGACATTACAAAGAAAAGTAGTGTTGTAACAGTTTTTTTTTTTTTGTCAAAATAGAGTACAATGAGAAACTCTTAAAATATACAAGCACAAAGTAAGATATAAGATATAGCCTTGTAATTATGGCACATTAAATGTTTCACCTGTTTTCAACACATTCATCTGATAGAACTGTTCACTGGTGGTCCCATTGTCTATCACAAAGATCGATTTTGTAGTTTCTGTGCCGCAATTTCACATTTACAGTACAACAAATAATCACCCTTTTATGAATTACATTTGTGATGGCAATATAAAAGTTCATGTTGTGAGGTCCCAGAAATTACTTGGCAACAATCAGAGACCCAAATATTCGCATTTAGTAATGAGAGCCTATTCACTGCTGTATAACTGTGGCAGTTATGAATAATTTTAAATTATATTTTCCTCTGGAGGTTTGTAGAATTGTGGTTGGCTAGATCACCTCAATAATCTTGGAAAATATAATAAAGGTAGATCCCAGTATGATGAGCTAGTCCCTGTTGAGGTCACCATTTCTAATGTCCAGCACCATTTGTTTTCTGGCAGTGGAAAAGAGATGCTCAGACCTTCAATATTGGTACTAAATGATGGCTCAGAGAGTAGTGATAGACTGGCCTGACATCAGGACTAAATTTAATTTTCACCCTGATTTGCAGTTGCTATATTTTGTTTTAATTGTATATCAGTCTGAAGGTTTGACCTGCATTAACGCTAAAAAATAAAAAAAAAAAGGAGGGGACAGAAAGTAATGGAAAATGCACAAGGGGCTCTTATAGAGCAAGGTTTGGTCTTCAAAGCATTTAAATGTTTGTACTTCATGAGGAAATCAACAGTAGATAGGCACAGACAAGAATGGGAAAGATTGCTAGGAAAGGAAATTACAGAGAGGAGATGGAAGATGCCATTGATACAAACTCCTCTGAAGTTAAGGAAGTTCAGAATCTTTGCTTGGAGATGTCTGCACAAATATCTTTATACACCAGAGAGATTGGGGGAAGGTTTATAATACATCTAGTATTCAATGATGGACGTGTTATTTGGGGTTTGTGGGAGACTGGTCACATATTTTTTAGAGATGCTTCGCTTTTAAAGACTTTAAAGATTAAATTCAAAGAATGATTAACACAATCTTAGGATATCAAGTTAAAGTTACTAAAGAAACATTTTCTGGAATTGAGGAGGAATCAGAGTGAGACTAAAATGGCTAGACAGCTATTCTCTCTCTGATTATTCTGATAATTGAAAAGGCAATAACAAAAAAAAAAAATGAGAGCAGTAAGCATCTCCAGTGTTGGACAAAATTTTTGATTTTTTTGAAGAAATTAATGACTGAAGAAGAAAATACACTGCAAGCATTCCAGAAGCCGAACTTTTGTACGTGATGGACTCTCTACATTACCTAAACACTTAGCTGAATAAATTCCAGATTGTGCTTATATTGAAACAGTGAATGTGAACACATAGTGTTTCACACACACACACACACACATATGAACGAATATTTTAAAAGATGGTATAAATGAATGCACTTGTGGTTTGTTAGCTTAATTTGATTTAATTTAGTTTATTTTAAACTGTTTTCATTTTATCTGTGTTTTTAGTTTTCCTTGTGAACACGTGTAAATGTTTTGTGTTAACACTGACTTTCTGCCAGTAAATCTGACGTGTGTTTAAAAATCACATTTTCAAAAGGCACATCATGTAAATCTGTATAATTCATGTAGTTCAGTTAACAGAAATATTTCTCCTCTGTTTGACTGGGGCAATACCATTCAGTTCTTTTGAAGGTGAAAGCTGAAGCATTTGTTTTCAGTGCTAACATATAGTTTCATCTGGATTCTTCCAGTGACTGTTGACATTTGTGTCAAGATCCAGAAAAATTAGTATTGTATCTATTTTCAGTTTTATGTCAAAATACTAGAAATTGTGAAAGTTTTTAAGTGCACATGAGGAAAACAGAATGCACTCAAGCAGCTTCAGGAGATATAAGTATTACATTTTAATGTTTAATATGCTCAGCTTTGTGCACAGTGTGATAAACTACACCATTCAGTGTATAATTCCATTCCAGTGGGTGATTTCTCAATTATTGTGAAGAGATTTTATATTTACTGCACAAAACCTTATTTTCTGACAAATGTGCTATGAGAGGGCATTTGATCGGGATATAGGGTCCTAAAGATATTGTTAACCTGAGTTCAAAATATTAACACAATACAAATACATGAAAGTTTCCATTATATTAAACGTGGATTGTAGCACTGACAATCATTAATAAGCAAGATCAAATTTAAGGACTCCATCATGGTGTACACCACTGTCATAGAGCTGATCCTAAAAATATAATGTGATTAGTTTTTATTTAATTTTCCAGTGCCAGTGCCATGGTTTTGTAGGTGGGAATCAAGAAATGGTATATTAAATGCTTGGTCTTGTGTTACAAAAGTATGGAATTACAATCGCGTTTTGAAAAATCCACAGCCAGTAATGGTGGAAAAATAACTTGCCTCATTTTGTGATCATCTTCCACAGTGTAAAGCTATGTCTCCAGTTTAGCTAAAAAAATGTGGCAAAGCCGGATGATGAGAAGGTTGGAATGTGGGGTACACAAGGTGATGAAGGGCCTTTTTCTTTATTGCAAAAACTAAATAGAACAATAGTCTTTTATAGGATATGTGTCTCATGACACAGAATGAACTGGAATCTCTAGCCATACATCTCAAAAGCTTAGTGCAAGAATTCTGGGCAAAGCCAAACATAATGGGTGATAAAGGCCCCAAATCATGAATAGGTTTTCAGTATTGCTCTCAGAAAAATGCACACTGCACTTATAAAAGATATGAAATCTGAAGCTCAAATGTCTGTCAATATTTAGTCACTGATTCTCAGTGATCCAGAAAAACACACATTTTATAAGGTACAGATGAAAAATATGAGACAAAAGTCTGGACATTCTGTGAAATCCTGAATGGTTGAGAGGTATGTCTCTAGCCAATGTTACTACTTGATTCTTTGGCAAAATATAAACTTTCCCAGTGTTGTAAAGGGGCTTGTGTAGGATGGGACCAGGAACTTCCGCGAGTAGATGGGAATTATCTTTAAATTCCCAGTCTGGTATAGGTGATAAAGAACTGATTTTTTTTTATTTCAGATTAATAAATGTAATTACGAGCACTGGGATCCCTTTACTTTCTTTTAGATATTATGTCAACATAAAGTCAGTATTTGCAACTTAATGAGTTTAAAACTGTCACTCAACACACTGCAGTACACTTGTCCTGGCTGAAAGCCACAATACAATTAGGCAGAAACTTAAACGTTGTTAGAAAATTGGGATCATGTTTACATTTTGCTATCTGCAATGCTTGGATGCCATTGCAGATCAGTTAGTGACATTGACTATCTTGCATAGCAGTCTTCAAAGCTAGGCTCTGGATTCAATCTTCAATTGCAGTAATGCTGATTCAGGGTAGAGCTCAGCAGGTGCGTGGTAAGGATCCCCCACATGTTCTGCCTGTGCACCCAAGATGTTATTTGGTGATGAACCAATGTGCTGCTTGCTCACACACAACTCTTAAAAAGGCAGTGCTTATGTCTGCACTACTGGCATAGAGGGATAAAGATCTGACTATGGGCCAAGTGACTAGAGATCAAATAGTGGTTTGGGTACTTGCCACAGCAGACAGGGAGGATGGGTGCACTGATTTTAGGGGGGGGGTACACTCAGGGTATACTTGTGTAGTTTGATATCCCTGATGAAGACTGAGGGAAACAACTGCATGATGCTGCCAGAGGAGGGTCAGGCATCCTGCTGATGTCGACCACTTGCAGAAGCAAGGGGCAGTTCAGTGTTGATTTTTATTGCACATCCCACCCTCAAGGTGTTATTGGACAGGTTTAAAGGTGGGGAGAAAATTTGTCTCAATCTCTTCACCAACTCCAATCCATAGTCAGAACAAGACTAGGGGAAGTGAGAGAGATTGGTAGACCTGGCAACTGAGGAGAGGAAAGACATTGACAATAGCTGATGGTCTTCTGTGAGGGAGCCAAAAACTAGTCTAATAATGAGATGGGTATAATTAGAGACTGGATAAATGGAACATTGCATCACAGAAATGCAGTGTAAAGGTCGCCAAATGACATAGTATGAAAAAGTTCACAAATACATAGGAGAAGATTAGAAATACCTGAGCAACAATAAGAATAATGTGCATCCATAAATCACATAAGATAATTTGGTTTCATAGCAGGAATATGGAAACATTAGAACAATTTATAGATCATTATCTGCCATCAGTGGTGGTGTTGCTGCGGTAGCGTTGTCGCCTCACAGTGAGACGTTGTCCCATTCGATTCTCAGTTAGACTGTCTTCTGTGTGGAGACATGCGTGAATGGGCGTACCTTCGTTGAAGGTTGTGGGTCAGGGCCGGCAACTCGGCACGTAAAAATCTACTGCCAATCATTAGCGGACCGGAGTTCTGCTGTGGCGACCCCTAACCAGGAAAAGCCGAAAGACAACAACAACAACATTATCTGCCATCAGTTTCCCTGAAAATATTTATTCAATTTATTTATTTTACTGTTTCTCCACAGATTTCATTTACATGTTCAAATTCCATTATTGTCTGCTCTTTGGCTTTCATAATTGCATTGTCTCTGCATCTTAGCTTGCATTTTATTTTGTTATATCAACAGCTTCCAGGTTCTGCGCTGCACACACAAGCTTTTCTGGCAAGTTTCAGTGGTTGAAGATGCAGGAAGAGCTTTTAAAAATTCTGGCTTAGACTTTGGATAGTGTAGATCTCTTTTACAATGATATCAGCTGCTGAATTTATAGGTCAGAAAGTGTAAGGAAAAGAAACCATAATAAACCCCACAATAGCACTGTTCTCGTTATTATAAATAGCAGTAAAGTCATCATCATATACAAGTTCAAAGTAATAGTACACTAAAGCAATATGAAAAGTAAAACAGCATATTTTATCTGATTGTTTCCCATTCTGAAGTCTGAAGTTCAGAAAAAAAAATATGTATTAATGGCAAATGTCAAATGGCACTATGTTTAGCATATAGTATTAATATAAAAAAGAAGAGTAAAAAGGCTAAAAGAGAAGTAGAAAACAGCTGCCAAATTAAAGGAAAAGAAAGTATAAGTGAGCATTTTTTTTTGCTGTTACTATAGACTTGTTCAAGCTATAAAATAAAAACAAAGCTGAAATAGTAGAAACTTGAATAACAAAAACAAAGCTGAAATAGCAGAAACTTGAATAACAAAAAAAAAAAAAAAAAATACTAACCACTGAAGACCCAATGTTCTTAAACTTGATTTGCAATTTGATGCAGAAATTGAAGACTGAGCTGTTAATCAGTTCACCCTATAGTGTATGGCTTGATTCCTCCAGCCTTCATTTGCCTCTGAGCAAGTTGTTTAATGATTTGGTGTTCCTGAATAACCCTTAAACAAAGGTTTGGGGCTATTTAGTCATTTTACCCAGTTAAATGAATAAAAATGAAGAAGAGCATAAAAAAATTAAGCAAGACAAGATGAAATGGTGAATGAAAGAATTAGCAAAGAAATATACAAAAGTTAACACAATTTGAAAATGCTAATAAAACACACAGGATAAACTCAATGCTTCACTTTTCACAGTCTTAAAATGCTTTTGAAATTCAGATGGCCATTAAGACTGGAAAGGTCAGAAGCATTTAGTACAGATTTGCTGAAAGTATTATCTGCAAGCCAACAGGATTTCCCCCAACCCTCCCTGGCTGTAAGTCTCAAAGAAATTAATTACATTATATTAGTACATCTACTGAATGTCAAACCAAAACACTGTTTTTTCCCAGATGGAATAAATGTGTCCATATATTCAAGCAATATCCTCCCTGTTCATCCCAAATAAATTGCATTATGTATAGTGCATCAATCTAAATTCATATTCTGAGTGTTAGTTATAATACTGGGGGACTGCATAACTTCTGCTGCTGTTCACACAATAAAAATACTATTCTGTATAAATATAATCTGGCTACATTCATTAAATGCAAAGGTACTGTTTAACTTCACACTAGAAGTCTAAGGGAAAAACTGTCAAAATTTTGTTCAAAAATGTTTCAAGTGACATTCTCATTAACAAATACTAATATATATATATATATATATATATATATATACATACATACATACACACACACACGTTGATAGATATATGAATATATGATTTACCATCAATTGGTTGACATTCTAAAGTTAAATCACTCAACATCAAAAAACAAAACTTTCACTACCTAGTATGCTTGTTTGGTCT
Source organism: Protopterus annectens (assembly GCF_019279795.1). Classification (NCBI taxonomy): domain Eukaryota; kingdom Metazoa; phylum Chordata; order Ceratodontiformes; family Protopteridae; genus Protopterus; species Protopterus annectens. The sequence goes on from NC_056741.1 coordinate 626,177,894, forward strand.
TGTGTTTTCCACCCTGCTTGCTCCCCATTTCACCACTTTCCTATCTTCCCCATTTCTTTTCTTTAAAGAATTACTGCACAATGGTGCATAATGGCAAGCGGCAGTAGTATCATTAAATGTATGTAAATGTATAATACCCAGTTGTAAAAATTATGATGACACCCTATTTCGAACCCAGTACCATCTGACTTCATGAACAATGCATTAACCCATCCAGCCACAGAGTCAGTTAATTTAGCAGATGTATTTGCAATCAAGTCAATACTAATTGTCACATATTCTCAATAAAGCATGTTTGCACAATGCTGTGCATTGCACAGCAAGGCTGATAAACTATTAATTCAATAATAGGAACATAACTGTCAACTAGGTAGAGCAATACATCTGAACAAAGCCATACACAATTGGGGGGGGGGCAAAGGGCCATCACTAAAGGGACATGTAAATATTGCTCTTACAAACTTAGAAACATGATAGAATAACAGGTATTATATTATTATTAATTGATTTACTTAAGTAGCAGGTGTATGCAACAGCAGTTTAGTGTGCAATTATCTATACAATGTATAAACTACACCTGCTACTCAACTGACCGTAACACTATCTGTTAAATGCAGTGATGATATTCTGTTTTGGTTCAGATGGTACTGGGTTCAAATACAGGTGTATCTATCATTTTAAATACTTGTATGTGCACATCAATATTATAAATTGTGATATTTATGATATCTGTGTCATCAGCTATTTATGCACTCAATGCAGTAATGATGAAATGTCTGATGCTAGATGGTAATGGTATCTAATAAAAATTAATAATCTTTTTAACATTGGTGCACAATGCTGCACATCGTGCACCATCGTGCAATGATTATTTAAAGAAAAGATATGGGGAAAATAGGAAAGTGGTGAAATGGGGAGCAAACAAGGAGAAAAAAGTGAAAGGAAGGCAGGAGTGTGCAGGAAGGGTGTAGGTAAGAACCATAGCTATTCATTTCTTCAACAGTAACAACTGAGCACATGTACAGATTATTAGATGAATTTAGACTGTTACCTGCAGAGAAGAGGGGTGGCCACAACATAATTGCATTGTGAGGCCAATTGGACCAAATTAAGTGTGTCAAGTGGGCATTTCTGCAAAATGGAGAGCTATGTATGGTACAATTTTTTTTTTGGGACAGGGCCTTTTTTTATTATTATTAAGGAGAGAGTTGAAAAGTTGAAGGGAGATGAAGTATGCAATGGAATTTTTGATATACATTTTGGAACTTCCAATCATGTTTCAGTAATGGCACTTGATAGCTGCAGTGGGTGATAGGGAGGGGCAAAAAGAATGATCAAAACAATTATTTTCCACAGATATTAACAGCACTTCCTCCTGTAAGTCCCAGCTACAGAAGTTCAGAAGGAGTTTTTTTTTTTCTCTGCTCACTTCTTCAGAATCCTTACTGATAGCTGCACTACTTGCACTCAAATGGCCCCGTTCATCCTGCAAGAGTAGGAGCCAGGCATTCCTGAGCTAAGCAAGCATAACATGGCTCATTCTTTCTTGCCATGGAAGCCCTAGCAGTCCATATGTTTCCCAATGTGCGAGAATCAGGTTGCAGGGAACAGACCAGCTGAGAGTTCTGCTGAGTAGCCTAATCCTCCCTCCCTTGGTTGCTCACAGAATCCCTATAAATTCCTAGTTAGGAATAAGAGAATTGTGTGCTCCCAGACCCATACACACACACACTGTACATTCTGTTACCCTATTCAGCATAGATGTCCCTGCACAATGCAGTATAAGCCAACATGGCCTCAACAATTGGCAATATTACTTAGCCACCAGAATGTATCACCAATACTGTAGGTCTAATAGCACTACTCCCTCATGGATGAGAGAGCTGGCACCCCAATACTGTGGGTCTAGCAGCTTCCCTCCCTCAGCACTAGCTGCTCAAGCTCATCTTGTCCCACCTGGTCACTTAGATTCCCATTCTCTAATTAAACACAGGCCACCTTTACCACAGTCAGGACTTCATTCCTATACACCATAGGGTTGGTTATTTAGCAGTAGTTTTGTCTAAAGTCAGGATTGCTAGAATTTGTATTTTTTAAGTTGAAAGTGTATTTCACATTTCACTCTGTCTCCCTTTTCCTTCTTTGTATTCTTGTAAAATCTGTTATTTTTTTCTGACTGAAGTTGCTATTTTTCTCCTAACTTTTGACCTTTGATTTTCTAATTGCTTTTCCTGCCTCTTTCTTTCTTAATTCATACTGCTGGCTGTTTTCAACCTTCTGTTTCTGTATTTCCTTGTGCAACCAGAGTGTTTTCCTAAACAAAGTATTCCCACGCAGTAAGGTTGTGTTGCTTGCACTGAATGGATAATAAAACGTTTTAATAAAAGAACTCAAAAAGAATTGTTACATACCTACAAGTAGTAACATAATGCCAAGTATCAAATATCTAACTGCTCCCTTATTCTCTGTTAATAAATATTCCTTATATTATGGTAACAGGGGGTTGAGGTACTAGGCAATGAGAAATTTCCCTGTGTTACTCTGCATGAATGCTACTACACCCTTTATATAAAAGCATACACTAAAACCTCAAGCTAGAGCTTGAAATAAAGCAGTTTTGTAGAGGGCTAGCTTCTCTTGGACAAGATTGTGAGAGACTGCAGCTCCCACATGCCTTGCTACTTGTGTGTGTGTATATATATATATATATGTAAAAAACAAAATCCCAGTACCAAGTCAATAGGAGAATACACACGAACCCAAGAGGCAATGAAATAGTCCAAACAAAGTATAATTCAAGTCCTTGATGAAATGAAGGTTCCAAGACACACTTTCACGGACTTCACTATCCGCTTCATCAGACGATAATGGTACAAGAAACACATCCCTTTAACTAATGTTAGTATTTAAAGGGATGTGTTTCTTGTACCATTATCGTCTGATGAAGCGGATAGTGAAGTCCGTGAAAGCGCTTACGATTATTGCAATAAACTGTGATTCTTTTTATTGCTTGTGTCTTGGAACCTTCATTTCATCAAGGACTTGAATTATACTTTGTTTGGACTATTTCATTGCCTCTTGGGTTTGTGTGTATTCTCCTATATATATATATATATATATTTCTGTACTTAATTGATGATCTCACAGTCATGGAGAAAGGGAAGCAGCTTGATCTCAGTGCATCAGGCAGATGTCCTTCAAGAATGCAACTGCAGTCCTGACATATGGGTTGTCCTGCCTCAGGCAGCCCTTCGGTCGGCCGGATTCCAAAGTCTGGGTCCGGCGTCGGCTGATGTTGCCTCTTCCCCGACGTCAGAGCGGCTGGGGTATAAAAGCATCCGCCGACGCCATCTTCTTCAGTCTTTCTTGCCGCGCGGTGCCCGAAGCAGAAGCAGTTCGCAAGTGCCGGTCGGCCAGCTCCTGTGTTTTCAGTTACCGAAGTCATCAAAAAGCTAAGTACCCCGTTGGGGAACCTTTTTCTTGCCTCAGCCGATGTCAGAAAAAATTGAAAAAGTTAATAATTGTTTGTCTTGTGGTAAACAAATACCTCATAAGGACTTCCATTCTTATTGCCTTCCCTGCCTGGGCCCAGACCACGATGTCCCGGCCTGTACTTGCTTTAATAAGCGCACACTCAGGCACCGGGCAGAATTTGCCAAAGACTTTTTGGCGAAAATTACGCTTATATTATGCCGTCGGAACAACCGACAGCACATATTTCCAAAAAACGAAAGGACCGGGACCGACATCCTCGGCCCGCGTCGTCCACCGATACCACACCTAAGCCTCCCGCGAGTGCATCGGTCTCTTCGGAGGTGGTAAATCTACCGCTCCAGACCGACGACACTGCTTTACCACGTACTTCGGTCCAGGAGGTTTCCCCGGTGCCGGTTGTTGATTTTCCTCCCGAAACCGAAGCTCAAGATTTACCTGACACCATTCCGGTGGATAAAGTTACTCCTGCACGTGGGGCAGCTAGGCCTCCGGTCTCCATGTCCATCAAGGCCTACACACGTGCTAAGGCTGCCAGCCAGGCTAAGGCTCATCCTCCTAAATCTTTTTCCCAGGGCCCTTCTTCTGATAAACAGATCATGACTCTAGCTGCAGATCTAATCTCTCTAATCAGAGGTTCTCAGGTGCATCCAGACAGAGGTTCTCAGCCGCCTGCAGATAAAAGGCCTAGGGCTGAGCAGACAGACACCCTCTCTTCAGATGAAGCCTCTAGGGATTCAGAGCACTCAGATTCCCAGGAAGAATCCTTCCAGGCCTACGAGGACTCTGATGCTGAGGAATCAATTCCTTCTGCCTCTCCTCCAGAGGATATTTCTTTCGGAGAAGTTCTCCACTCCATGAGAGAACATTTTCAGTGGCAGGGTCAGGAATTCTCTGACTCCAGGAAAAGGCTACGTACCTTCCTTAAGTTACCCCAGCACAGACCATTAGCTATCCCTCCAGTGTTAGATGTCTTGGATGATGTATACTCAGACTCCAGTGCTTCCCCTGATTCTCTCCCTCCTGCTCCTGTCAAGCCAGACAGATATTACAAGGTTCCTGAAACTCATAAGCATCTCTTTAAGGCCCACTCTGTGGATCTAGAAACTATTTCTCAGGGGCCCAAAGGAGTGGCTACTTCCTCGGCCAAAAACCCTTTGCCCGCGGACAGGGAATCTAGGTCCCTGGAGAGATGGGGCAAAAAAAGTTTATACCTCTTCCACCCTTGCCATGAGGTCACTTAACTGTCTTTTTCATATGTTTCAGTACCAGGATTACTTAATGGATGATTTCCAGAAAAAGTTAGCCTCTCCTGAGCCTATAGATAGAAAGGCCTTGCAGGATTTGGTTCATAACACTCAGCAGGTTAGCAATCATTTTCTTCAGTGTGGTTATGATGCATTGGAAGCTTCATGTAGGGCAGCTATGACAGGGGCCGTTATACATAGACATGCTTGGTTGAAAGAACAGCCACTGCCAGACCATGTTAAAGTAAAGCTCCTAGATGCACCTCTGGAAAAACAGAAGCTTTTTGGTGCTAATGCACAGGATGTGTTGAAGTCTATTGAGGAAAAGGCTAAATCAGTACAGACAGTCAAAGATTTCCTCCAGGTTCCTCCAGGTTCAGCCACCCAGATTCAGCAGGAATTGGCCTTCAAAGAATTGGTCCTTTCCAGACACTGACAAGTTTCAAAGGGGAAAAAACAGGTGTGCTCGAGGTAGAGGGCAATACCGAGGCTCCTACAGGGGCCGCCAATGGCAACCACCAAATCAGAGAAGTGGTGCAGGGAGTTCAGCTGCACCACAGGGACAATCACAATGACTTGACTTTCACACCGCCGACCAAGGCTCAAAGAGAAGCACCTCTAGGTGGAAAATTATCCTTATTCTCAAAGAACTGGCACATTTTAACCAAGGACAAATGGATTCTGGACATAATAGACAAAGGTTACAGGTTTCACTTCCAGACCTTACCAACAAGACAAGGCATGCCAAACCTGCCACAAAATCAAAGGGCAGAGGCACTCATACAAGTTTCAAAGCTGTTACAAATAAAAGCAATAGAAAAGGTTCCTCCTCAGGAACAAGGCCAGGGATTCTATTCTAGACCGCTCTAAACACTTTTCTCATTGTGCCAAAATTCAAAATGCTGACGTTACAGCAACTCCTTCCCATGCTGGGCAAGGGGTCTTGGCTGGTTACTCTGGACCTCAAGGAGGCATACCTGCATGTCCCAATCAGACACAGTTGCAGAAGATACCTCAGATTTCTTGCAGGGTCAGAGCATTATCAATTCTCAGCATTGCCGTTTGGCTTATCTGCTGCACCCAGAGTATTCATGAAATGCCTGGCATCAGTAGTTGCACATTGCAGGCTCCAGGGAATTCAAATATACCCTTACCTGGACGACTGCCTTATACAAGCAGACAGCAAACAAAACTTGATAAGAAACTTGGACTATGTCATTCAATTACTACAGGCTTTGGGATACACAGTCAACATTCAAAAATCAAGACTACTGCCATCCCAACAGATTATTTTTCTAGGAGCCAAACTGGACACAAAATCACAAATGGCTTTCCTCACAGAGGAAAAACAAGAACATTTACCAGATTACTTCAAAAGCCTAGCAAAACTTGCCCAGCTGACTGCAAGGAAAATCCTGCAGGCCCTGGGGTTCATGGCATCTTGCATTCTTCTGATCCCTCTGGCAAGACTACACATGAGAAAGCTACAATGGTACCTAAAAAGATTATGGTCTCAACACAGCCACAACCTAGAAGATGTAATACCACTCATTCCATGCCTGCAAAGGGAATTTTTGTGGTGGGCTCAAGCAAGTCATTTAAACAAAGGCATGTCTTTCAACAAACCTCAAGCAAGTCAAATCATTACAACAGACGCCTCAGACCATGGATGGGGGGCGGACATGGAGGGCAGATGCATTCAAGGGCAATGGACTCCCAGGGAAATGCATCTGCACATAAATCAAAAAGAGATGTTGGCAGTGATACATGCAATCGAGGCCTTCGGAAAATCACTTCAACAAGGTCATCTGCTAATAAGGACAGACAACACCACTGTCATGTGGTATATAAACAAGCAGGGAGGCACTCATTCTTATCCCCTCTGCAGACTAACAATGACTCTTTGGGAAAAGTCCCTGAAACTGAACATCCACTTGCAATCCCAGTTTGTTCCAGGCAAGGACAATGTTCTGGCGGACAGGCTGAGCAGAAATTTCTTGGACCCACACGAATGGATGCTGCATCCACACATTTTTTCACAAATAACAAGTGCATGGGGAAGACCGGACATAGATCTCTTTGCTTCTCACCGCAAACATCACCTGGAGAAGTTCTGTTCAAGGACGCACCATCCTCTAGCCTGGAGAACGGATGCTCTCTCCTTCAGCTGGAATTCCCTAACAATTTATGCATTCCCTCCTCTCCCATTACTGACCAAGGTGTTACTGAAGATCAAAGCAGAACAACCAAAAGGCATTTTGATAGCTCCAGACTGGCCAAGGCAGCACTGGCACCCATTGCTACTGAGCATATCTCACACCAAACCGTGGCCCCTGCCTCAATGGCCTCTGCTTCTAACACAGCACAATTACAGGACTGTTCATCCAAACCTGCAAACATTGCAGCTGACAGCTTGGAGGGTTCCATGACTTCTACCCATATCTCTCTTTCCAAAAAAGTTCAAGAGATCCTACTGGAAGCACGCAGACCTTCCACCTGAAAAACCTATTCAGCCAAGTGGAAGAGATTCATCATCTGGAATGCCAACAAGGGTCAGGATGCATCAGTGATGAGCATACCGCAGATATTAGAATACTTGGCAGAAATGTTTCATAGTGGGCTCTCATATTCTTCCATAAAAATTCACGCTTCAGCAATCTCAGCAAAATACAACTGTGACCCACCTGTGTTTTCGCATCCCTTGCTAAGACAGTTTCTAAGAGGGATAAAGAATATCAAACCTCCCAGAAAACCACCAGTACCTGCATGGGACCTCAATTTTGTCTTGGAAAAATTAACTCTTCCTCCTTTTGAACCAGCAGCATCTTCAGAAATGCATTTTTTCTCCTGGAAAACGGTTTTCCTGTTGGCCGTTACCTCAGCAAGAAGAGTCTTGGAGATACAGGCCCTCATGGCAGTACCTCCTTTTCTCATTTTTCATCAGGACAGAGTTTCTCTAAGGACCAATCCTTCATTCATGCCAAAAGTAATATCCAGGGTGTCTCTAAATCAAGCGATTCACCTGCCTACTTTCTTTCCCAATCCTCAAAATAAGGGGGAAAAGCTGCTGCACACTTTGGACATACACAGACAATTACGCTACTACTTGGACAGAACAAAGACCACCAGAAAGTCTGACCAACTATTTGTAGCCTATGCTGCTGGAATGCAAAGAAAGGCAATCTCCAAACAAACAATTTCAAAATGGATTGGACACTGCATCAGATTCTGTTACTCTTTTCATGGAAAAGGTGTGCCAGCCAATATTAGGCCACACTCCACCAGAGCTATAGCCACATCCACAGCCTTTCTAAGAGGAGTGGCTACAAAGGACATTCTAGAGGCTGCTACATGGAGCTCCGTGCATACATTTACCAAACACTACAACCTGCCTTTATACTCCAGATCCCAAGCAGGCTTTGCTTCGGCAGTCCTGCAGGGCATTTTAGCTACACCATCCCTTTCTTAGATCCTACCACCCCCAGCTTGGCTATGGTATTCAACCCATATGTCAGGACTGCAGTTGCATTCTTGAAGGACATAGTACAGTTTTGTACCTACCATAAATGTAGATGTCCGATAGATATGCAACTGCAGTCAGGTTTTCCCTCCCTTCTACCCCTCTGTAATTTTCCTTATGGGTCCATTCCCCCTTTTCTCTATTAGCTGGGGATATCTGTTATGGTGTATCTGTTTATTACTGTTGTGCATGTCTGGAATTTTTTATCCATTCACCAAATTTAGCCTTCTTTGGAGGGCACCTGGCATCTGGGGCAAGAAACACTGAAGAAGATGGCGTCGGCGGATGCTTTTATACCCCAGCCGCTCTGACGTTGGGGAAGAGGCGACATCAGCCGATGCCGGACCCAGACTTTGGAATCCGGCCGACCGAAGGGCTGCCTGAGGCAGGACAACCCATATGTCAGGACTGCAGTTGCATATCTATCGGACATCTACATTTATGGTAGGTACAAAACTGTACTTTTTGACTCCCAGTTGAAATGTTGATAGTTGAAATGCCAAGTAGTGACCTGTCCAAAAAAAAAAAAGATTAAAAATGAAGAACAGCAAATTTTGAACATTGTTCTCCTTTAAACTTCTTATTTTGGTAGGTGAACAAGCTCTTCCCCTGCACCCCACAATGTTGGGGGCCAATACCCCATACCCCCTGAACTTATATATACTAACTCTGAGATTGCCATACCTCATAGAAAAAGGAATATACAAAGAAATGGCCATCTCAGGCTTAATGGGTCCATTTATTTGGCCATTCAGTCTTCACATTATGGGACTTGTTATAGCAAGTCCCAACATTTCAGCAAGTGCACTTTTTTAGAGGGACTAGTCAGAGAGAACAAACTCATTGAATAGCTTTTATTGAGCTCCCTGGTCATTATTGAAGACCAGGGAGCTCAATGAAACCTCTTCAATGAGTTGGTTCTGAGTCATCTTACTAAAAAAGTAACTACTAAATGCATTTGTAAAAATGAGATTGCTATTATAAAAGCAAGGACTAACAACACAGCCCATAATTTAATTGCTTGGACAAAATTGTCTAATCTGTTAGAGAAATATTAAGTGTTCTATGTATATTGCTTTTTTAGTGGTTATGGACATTGTATATAGTTTGTTTTTTTCTTTTTACTATACTAAGTTATTGTGTTGTAAAATGAATAAAAACATTTTGGAAAAGAAAAATAGAGACACAGTGCTTATTGTCCATACCAAATGATTATCCACAAGCATTTGGCCATTGCATTGTAATAATTAAACTGAAACATCTGTTAAAGTTCTTGGCTTAAGAGTTATGTGCAGTAAAAGTAGCAATATTATTGTATATCATCAGTAAGAGATTCAGTACCTACCCATTTGTATCCTTTACTGTCCATTACCAGAAAGTTAACAACATGTGTAAGCATAGGAGTTTCAGCAATAACTATGTTCAAATCCCACTGGGAGGCGAAAAGAGGACAGCTTTATTGTTACCGTATCCTGTCTATGAAAATCTTTTGTTATGGTAAGCAGTTTACTCAAAGCTGTACTATCTTCTTCAGGAAGGTTTGTTGTAACAGTAAATCATTATATGTACAACTATACAGCCACATGGTATCATTCTTATTTCCTTGGGAGGTGGAGGCTAGAAATAGTTATTCACAAGAGCAGAATTCAATATTTTATAACTCTGATGAACCTTAAGAATACTGCCCAAATTGTGATGTCAGTCTCAGGGCATTTTTTTTTTTTTTTTTTTTTTTTTTTAATAAACAATGACAAACACACCCACACACTGCTGTAACAGTATCCATGGTTTATTTGAAAGTATCCCAATTAGAAATGAGTAATGAATTAGATTAAACCTTATCATCTTTGATAGTCAGCCGGTATAATTCTGATAGTATGTTTCTGTGTTAATAAAGGTAGTGAATGATCTAATAGTTTATTAAAATGCAAACAAGAAAGGAGAGCTGCAGAAATTATCTGAAATTAAAGAAGATGTATACAATGTCTTATAGGCAGAGAAATCTGAAAAAAAACCCTGAAATGCAACTCAGATGTCTGGCAAAAGGCCCTGCAAAGCACCTATGCTTGCTTAAGACTTAAGTTAAAAAGAGGTACAAAATGAAGAAGTCAATATTGTTGGGGCATATCTAAGATACCACGATAACTTAATTACACTGATCTACATGCTGAAATAATATTGCAAAGGACAGAGATCAACAGGACACTTTTAGAAGTTACAACAGCAATAATTCTGGTGTGTGTGTGTGTGTATATATATATATATATATATATATATATATATATATATATATATATATATATATATATATATATAGTTCATAAGATCGATTATGTAAAGTAAAAGACATTTGGTCAAGACCATATGGTCAATATTTTACACCATTGAAAACCCACAAAAAAGGCAAACAAGACAAACAATGTTTTTGCAGGGGGACAAGCCCTCTTGCAGCCCTACCACACCCCCTGATAATTATATATCCCAACTCAGAATGCACTAGAGTGGGGAAAAGAGCACATTCTATAATCTCCACTGTACTGCAATCTCAGCCAAATGGTTGAATGATTTAAAATATCAACTATATGGTCTTGATCATATGGGTTTTGATGTTTTATATTGTTATTGTCAATCTTCTGAACTAGATCTATGTATATCATGTTATCACAGGTCATAAAAAAATGTAGCCAATCAAATTTTGCTTTATTACAGTGTACTGGATTGTGCGAGCAGGTGGTGCACTTCCAGTTTTTCCCTTTCTTCCACTGTAGTGTGACCATGGAGTTGTTATGCATTAGTTATGGAGGAGGAAGGTAAATTTCCTCATGTGGGGTGTTGGGGGGGGGGGGTTAACCCTGCAAAAAAGAAACAAAAATGTCCTGTTTTTTTTCTTTTAAAGATGAAGTGAGTTTGTATTGTGATATTGTGTCTTTTAGGTGAAATGATAGACACCCATATTAGATTTATGTGTGTGTGTGTGTGTGTATATATATATATATATATATATATATATATATATATATATATATATATACACACACACACACACACACATATATATATATATATATATATATATATATATATATATATATATATATACATACACACACACACACACACACACACATATGTGGGGGAGGTACTTGGCTAAGTTTTTACTGAATCCTAAGAAATTGCAAGAATTATAAAGAAAAAATGTAAAAGTTTTATTAATGTATTTAAAACCAGAAATTCTTTCAATAAAATAAATTAATGGATGTGTGTATTTCAGTTAGGATTTTGAAAAAAGATAGCTTTTATGATCAGCCTTTAAAGTTAATTTGATAAAGTTAGTAATAACTCAGTAAATACATAAGTAGCAATAGCAGTGAAAATTTCTTTAAATCCCAGGGACTGTACTTTGCCTTGACAGTTTGTTTTTTTCTGTCTAGTGCCAACATACTTTAGCTTCAATTTAATTTTGCGCATATGTATAACTTCAGCAAGCTCTTTTATCTGAACAGGGGAAAACTCTGCTTCTCTACAGATACTCACAGCTTGCTCCACTATTAATTCTGATTACTTTTTACTTTATTATTTTAATACCACATACAGTTTAGTCTGTCAGGAATGAAACATGCTGTTCACTACTCACAATTATTAGCTTTATGTTTCAAATCAGTCTCACATGCATCAGCAGATTCCTGTCAGCTCGGGTTTCTAGTGTCTTCCAATACTACTAGACCTTGCCTTTTATGACAATCAAATCAGACTGCTATAAGATTAAATGTTTTAAATCCCTTACATCACCCCAATCTAGTAAAAAATGTTTGCAAATTGCATCTCTAATTTTCTCAGTTAAATCTGAAGCAATGTTGTATAAACTGAATTTCTACACCTGTTGCTTCAAGTTTTCTGCTGGTAGAATATGTTGCAAGTGGCAAGATGAAAATTATTGCAAATGACTCAGCAGCTGTGTCTTAAAGGAAATGCTGAAGCATAAGAAGGGTCAGAATTTTCAACTATACTTAAAAGAACAGTGGCTTTTCTCATCTATCTTAATTGTGCTAGTTTTGACATTTCTTGTTGAACTTTGGCTTTTTTTTGTCAAAAAATGTATCATATTGTTACTTTCCGAAGTGTTCTTTTTTCTCTTAATTATTTCATTTGTCCAGGAATGATTTTAATGTTATGTCTTGTGGTGGGCTCACATTCAATAAAATTGTTCTAGGTGGCCTAGTGGTAATTTTAAAAACTGTCAAGTCCTTTTTCGTTTAGTTATTTTATTTAAAGTTTAATACTTGTATTCTAAGCATTTACAAAAATGCACAAAAAAGATGAAAACCTCAACAATGTAATTAAAATGTGACTGATAAAGAATATAACAATACTAACTGTTCAGATTCATTTTGGTTAATTACATTTGAGTAGTGATAAAGCAGACAATGGCCTGGATTCATGAGCACCTACACTTTGCTTTAAGAGCACGTGCAGGATACTCAGAGGGAAGGAAGCATGCTAACTGGTATTCATGAAACAGCCCTGCATGTCGCGCCTGGCTTTGACACATGGGTAAGTGGTGGTATATGCTAATGAAGGCATAAGTAGGTGAACTACACGCTAATAAAGCAATTCAACCTGGCAAAGTGATCCATGTTCATAGGTGTTCCTTTTTAAGCCTAGCTATGCATCCCAAATCTCTGAAAAGTTCTGATACCCTTGATAACGTGTAAGCATGGGCCTTGGCAGTGAACCATTTACAGGTTACCTGTGTCCATTAGAGACATAGGTGCCAAACCAGGAATGAATTTCCACTTTCCCATACAATTGTCAAGTTGCATTTGGATGCTTCACATGGATGGGGAGTATAAAATTTGTGTGTAGCTATTGCATTACATTTTGGCCTGAATTCCAATACTCTTTGGAATAAAGCCACAAACACGCTTAGCAGCAGCAACCCCTAGCATTTTTTTCTGTCATTAAAGTGTGCTGCTTCTGTTGCTGCCAGACCTTGGCCTAGAACGAGAAGTATGTTCTGACCACATTTGGCATATCATGGACTTCATGATACTGTAATAATAGAGCACTACAGGGTAGACAGGGATACCTTAGAGGAAATATGTAACCTTTGTCATCCTTACATGAGATTCCTAGGAAATCATGGAGCATCCATCTCAGTGGAATCCAAGGTATGTGTAGCATAATGGGTGACAGGCACCTTTCAGAGACCCACAGAGGATATATTAGGGATGTTACAGGCCTCAGCCTCAAGAATATTACACCAATTTCTAAATGCAATGCTGCAACATGTAAGGGATCATATCTGGATTCCTCATACCCAGAGGAGACAGCATTACTGTGCAACATTTCTCTGCCATAGTAAACCCTCTGAGGTTCTTGGGGCCATAGACTGCAAACACATTGAAATAAAAGCCCCACTTAGTGAACAGGGAAGGAGGTACATCAATAGGAAAAGATCCCTCTGTCTACTGACAGATGGTCTGTAATGCCCAAGGGATCATCTACAATGTATGTACAGGTAACCCTGGCAGTTTTCACGGCTCACACATATGGCATACCTGTGTCCTGAATGAAAGGGTGACTTTCCACAAGGGCGTCTGGGGGGGATGCAGGCTATGCATTGGATCCTTGGCTCATGACACTAATGAGAAACCCATATAACCCCTTTGGGCAAGGTTACAAAGATGCACACTCTCAAACTAGGAATATAATCAAGCATGTATTTGACTTACTCAAATCAAAGTTGTGATATCTAGAAACATCTGGTGGTGCCCTGCACTATGGCCAACTCACTTTGGCCAAAATACTCAGTCTCTGCCATGCTTACCCTAATATAATTGCCAGAAAACAACTGCAACAAGGGCAAGAAAGCCAAGGATTATAGTTCCCAGCACCACAGGCAGGGCCAACAGACATGGAGTCTAAGGAAGAACAAACAGCTGTGGATGATCCTGGCAGATGTAGGATGCACAATATGCTATGGCCCTGGCTAAGGCAGAGAATAGCGTGCACACTCATTACCTAACACAAGGTGCTAAACATATATAAACATGCAAAATTAGCAACCTTTACTTACCGTTGTAATGGCTTTATTTTGTGAGCGTCAGACAGAGTCATCCCCAGAACAGGCAACTTGCAGCAGCACCATTAAACAAGATAAGTGGTGAATTTGTAAATAAGAGATAGAAATGATTACCCTCCTATGCAAATATCATGTGTCAGTAAGATACAACATGGTTCAACTGTACAGGAATGTCAGCAGTAGTTCATGAGTGGTATCTGCAACATAAAAATGAATCTGCTCAATACTGTGCATCATGCAGTAAAGTTCCCCAGTGTAGTCACCCCAACAGTGACCAGGGCAATCGTAGCATCATTTGCACAAGGTACTGAGCGAGCACTAATTATGAACTAGCAGGACTGTATTACTAACAATACTACTAAAAATACAATGCAGATCACAAAATATAAGACAAACATTTGAACTTGAAAACAGCAGTCAGTACAATACTTTTGAATAAAGCAAGCATGTGAGTAACCAAGCATTAGCTATCCACTTTGTGCATCACATAGAAATATGCAAAGGGCAGGGAGTAATCATCACCACCTGAACAGAGTGGTGGGGGAGGGGTTACAGAAGGCCAAGCTTGACATCAAAAAGTGTGTGTTGTGTCTGTGTGTGTGTGTGTGTGTGTGTGTGTGTGTGTGTGTGTGTGTGTGTGTGTGTGTGTGTGTGTGAGGTGGTATGACCAAGATGAGTTTTACCATGTGTGGGCCTATAAGAACACAATCAAAGCACTTGTGCTAACACTATGCCCTGGCATACTGGACAGGTGTAAGCTGTGCATGGTAGAGGATTCATTTCACCGTCACCACCCCCACCCTGTGAACTACATGTGACAGGGGTTGCACTGCTAATTCCATGACCCTATCTAGAAGTCAGGGTGCTATCTGAATGTGAACAATGTCTGCTGGATGAGCTCTCATCACAACTACATCAATGATCATAACCATGTGGACTACCATGTCTGGATGTGAACACTTCAGTTATGGAGCAGTGAAAGTAGTGCCACTACTGGATTGGAATCGGGCATGACCACCTCAACGATTACCCGGCAATATAGCAGCTGTCTGGCCATGTAGATGCTGACCCTCCCCTGCAGCCATTCCATTACAAACATTGCGTCATCTAATGTGTCATTCATCCAGTCCTTGGAGTCACCCACAAGGTTCAGACAGTCTCATAGGTCAGAATACAAAACATTCGGTACTCTGACTATCTCTTCTGAGGCCCAGGTGGAATATGCCTGTGCCTCTGTGATGGCCCTACACATACATTGCATGGCAACTACTGACACATCAACATCAGGGGAATGGCGGAAAGCATGTCTCCTCTGAGCACCTTTACCAACAACCCTGTGTAATACTTCACACTCACGATGGTTAGGAGGAGACTCTGCCAGCTCGGCAGCTGGAGTAACCACATTACCCTGATCATCCACATCACCCTCAGCCTATCCTAGCTCAGATGGCTCTTTGTCATGGGTATGCATAGACATACTGACTGTGACTAAACTCTGGCCAGAGGATGGGGAGCCACAACCTCAGTGTTAGACTGACCCAATGTAATCCCACACTGTTCCTATTCATCACTGCCATCATCATAAGAAGCAACTAATACTCTGACATCAGGAGTTAGGAATATCACTTTTAATTAGAGTAATAAACTACAAGAAGAAGAAAAATATAAGTAAAATACTACATAACCCTGAGTTAAGCAATAATAGATGCAAGTGGGGATTAAGGTACACTTTAAGATAAATTCTATAAGCAATTATAGATGCACGTGCAATTAAAAAAAGGAATTAAGGTAGATGTCAAGATAAATTGTATAAATTAATACAAGTAGAAAAAGGTATGGTTATATGATTTGTGGGTGGTTGTAGGCCACAGTATCAGATGTGCCTTGACAGACAAATTGGAGATGAAAAGAGAGATGATGAGCATTAAAATGGAGATGGCACATTACCTCACTTATGAATATAAAGAAAGATTTCATACACTTATATCCTATCTCTTGCCTCTCCCTCTCTCCTCCTTTATCTCTCTCTCTCTATAAATATATAAGCATGTATGCATAAAAGATAATTGATGGCATACCTGGAGCTTCACCAGTAGATATGCCTTGGTTTTCTTCCACGTCTGTACCTATGTCAGTTACTACACTGGGAACTCCGCACCCCTCGATGAGCTGTCTTGACCTCTTACAAATTCGCAGGTACTTCTCCATTTTAGTGTGGTAATGGATCAGAAGTAGATCCACCACCAGTAATGCCCCATTCCCATGCTATACCACTGGCTTTGTTCTTGGCCTTAGTGTTCATATTACTGGCCCAATGATTGATGTGTTTGTACTCCAACCCCAGCCACTAATAGCACTGACATCTTCAACCATCTGCCAGCAGATGTGATCATGGAAGGGTTTGTCAGTTGATACTTTCTGTAAGATGCGTGATCTATATTGATGGAGTGACTGCACTATTACCTCATTCATCTGAGAATGCAAGTTTATGTGGGCCAGATTTTTTTGGAGCCATATCCCTATTTGGGAGTTGGAAAAAAAACCCCACTAAACAAATATATGTATCAGAAAAACAAGCAGTGACTGGCAAGAAAACAAATATCAATTTGTGCTGGCATAAAAAAAAAATTAACTAACTGATCTATATGAATACATGCATCTAATACATAACTATAAACTCCCCTCAAGAAACAACGCGATGACAAATCTAAAAATGAAAAATATATGCAACTCCAGAATAGATGGCAGAATTAACAATGAATCAAGTGTGTGAAATGAAAATGTTACCATTTGGGATAACCTTCGTTTATGTGAGGCATATACAAAAAGCTTAACTTGATCTAAAATGTAACCTTCCTATTGCTGCGAGTAATATAAAAATGTCATATGGGTTCACATCCTCAAAGAAATATTGTTGTAAAGGCATGTAATATTAGATCAGGATCCTTTAAATAACAGCTGCTATACCTTCTGTACCAACACAAATGTACAAACTGCAGACATCACACAACATTGTCAGAAATATAACCGACACAACTGTTTAACTATTAATTGTAAACAGCCATCACATACCTTGACAGGATTTGAATTAAAGTTCAACAAATGTCATGCAGTTGCAGCAGACAATAGTGTCTGGTGAATCCAAGCAGT
Organism: Protopterus annectens; assembly: GCF_019279795.1. NCBI lineage: Eukaryota > Metazoa > Chordata > Ceratodontiformes > Protopteridae > Protopterus > Protopterus annectens. The sequence goes on from NC_056741.1 coordinate 626,195,385, forward strand.
TCCCCCTACTACAGTACAAGTGCCTTAGCCTCAGGCTGTGTGTATATAGTGCAGATGACCCCTCTGGACATAGTGAATATGTAAATCAGGTGTCAGCTCATTCATGAATCACACAATCTTCTTGAAGTGATGGGCAGGTAAACATGGTGTGAGAACGTATGCGATGCTGTGCACATGACCTAACAGTACAAGAGTTTGTATTGAGAAGGGCTTCCTAAGGACTTGTATTACTCATTAGCAGTAGTACATAAATAATTATGTGTTTAACACTCCTGCCAGCTTGATGTAGATGTACAAAGAGTGTGTCAGGGAGAAAATGCTTGCAAAAGAAATTTGAGATTACATTGACTTACATAGAAGACAGAACACTGAAAATGAAACATAGAAACAAGACATATCTAAATACATGTAAATCATAATGCAATCATTTTGCAAATGTATTAAAAGAAGTTACTGCTCACATAAGAAAGGGAAGAACATACTCTTGCATTGCATACCTTTGTTCTTACTATTACACAATTTCTTAGGTTAACTGTTGCAAATAATACAAGCAGACAGACATCAACCAATGGGTCTATTGCTCCATAGGAGAAGAGTGTTAGAATGTCAAAGCTGAGTATATGTGCTCCACTTTCTGCGTCTCATAAATCACTCTCTTATGTGACACATACTGTTAATTTTCTCAGTGTTTCATGTCAATGTCAACGTTCAAATCTAGAGAAGATTATGTCTATCTGAAACTATGGATCCTTAATTTCCACATTTTCATGGTGTAAGACTACAGAGTTGAGAAATCACACAGACAGTTTTTCCTTTTTTCTTTATTTATTTTGCTTCATCCTTTGCACAATGGTTGGCATTGTGCAGCAGTGACTGTCATTGATCACTACCACGGAAAAAAATCAGAAATTTAATCTGGAAAGCCATCAGTAGAGCAAGTGAGATTGGCACCGGTGCACTTCTTTTAGCACTCTGGACAGTACTGAGTGAAGAAAATACAGCTGTCAGTTAACATTTCTCTGCAGCAAAAGTAACTGACAGTAAATGGCAGTTCAGGGCTTATTGCAAAAAAACTGAGTTTTTCCCTTCAGATGCATTTGTCTGCTGCTCCTCATGCTACTGCGCTTAACCTTGCTGCACTATGGAAAGATAGACTGATAGCACTTCGAGGAGACAATCATTATATGTTGAACAGGCTGCAGAGTTTAATGCACAGTATATGGAATGGTTCAGTTTTAACTACTGTTATAAAGTATGTTGCACATGAACTTCCTTGTTTCATAGTGTTTCTGCAGTCCCTTCAAATCTGTGTGATTTGAGCCACTTGACATTTGCCTTCCTTTGTGGTATGATCAGTTATTTACATCTGTAGACTGTCTATGAAGATTGGCAGGTGTCCAAATCCAGCATTACGTCAGCAAATATTGAACATTATAATTTCTCATTAATTATCAACCTCTGGAGTCATACATCCATCCATGATTACACTAGCATTAAAATGGTTGGTCCCTTATGTGGTTCATAAACAGTTCAAAACTGCTCATACCTTTCCAAACAATAAGTGCAATCCCCTTGGTATAATCAAGAATTTATGGGCTAAAAGCATTTACGCTAGGCAGATCTTAAAACTATTGCTACTATATACACATAAGGTGATATGATGAATTAATTTGCATTGCCAAGCATTTATCTGAAGTATTTTAATATACCTGTATGCATGTTATCATGTAGTGACTTTTGTACTCAGTGATCTCATACAAATACATGCAATTACATAAATAACAGTACATTATGCCTAAAATGTACAGATAATCACCAGACATGAGAACAGTCTATGCACCTGTATTATCCATTTACTGAGTATTTTACTGCAATTATCAAGACAAATGTGTAAATAATGACACAGAACATTAACATAACAAACATCTGTTCTGAACTGGATCAGAATCAGAACTGTTTGTATGTCTGTACATTTTATTTGCATGAAGGTTGGCATGGAGTACAATAGCTCTCATTCTAAATTCAAAACATCAAAATCTAATTATGCATATGCTAATACTTTGCCATCATTTGTGCAAATAGCTTTGCACTCCAGTAAGCAATTTTCACAAAAAGAAATTAATGTCAGTGTCTTGTGTTACTTGTGTATATTGTAATGGACTGTTGCACTCGGGGTATGATGAATTAACTGTGATGCGGTCTAAACTCACTTCATTATGTAAGTATATACCTGCATGCTAACAATTAGACTTGCAAATTATGTACAATGGTATGGGACTTCTGCGCATATACTTAATGAATGTTCCCCATTGGCCCTTTTTTTCAATTATAAAGGAATTCCCAATACTATTCTAGCATGTCCAAAGGTCAGTTGTCAATCTCCTCTCCGGTCCAGCTGATGAATCTGGGAATCTTGAGGCAATGTTACAACTGCCTCATGTACACAGACAACCCTCTCCTCCTCCCAACAAATTCCAACACATGTGAGAGATGCAACCATATAGCCAAACTGGAGGCTAAGCTCTCTCAACTCAGTACTGGCGTAACCAGTCAGGAGGAGAAGGAAACCACACTCACTACAATTCCAGTCTCACATAGACCTACCACGACAACAAACCAAACACATAAACACACAAAAACATACTCGAGGCTCTAAATAAAAATCTGCCTAAGCAGCAGAGACCTCCAAAGCAGACACCCAAGCAACCGCTACCCCAAAACAAAACACGTGCAACACATAGCTCACAAAGCCAGTGTGCCGAACAGTCACAGCCCTTAAGGCTAAACAACACACCTGATACACTTGTAATAGGTGACTCTATCGTCAGGCACACTGACGTCCCACTCACCAGGCTGAACAAGGAGAAGGTCACTGTGAGCTGCCTGTCGGGCGCTAGGATCCGCCACATAACACAAGCACTCAGGTCACTCCAAGGCAAGTACAAATATGACTCAGTCATTGTCCATGCTGGTGTGAATGACCTGAGATGTACCTCCCTGGACTACATGAAAAGAGACATAGAGGAGCTCTCTGAGCATGTAGCCTAGGCCGGTATGACCCTGACCTTGAGTAGCATCTTACCCTCACCAAGAATGATGCCACAATATGAAGACAAGATGATCAATTTCAACAATTGGCTTAAGTGTTGGTGTCATTCAAAGGGGATCCAATGCCTGTCAGCCTGGGATGACATGCTCGACAAGCCACGATGCTTCGCTAGGGACGGCTTGCACCTGTCACCCTGGGCTTTTGGATATTGGCAAAGGCTCTTGCTACCCCATAGTGCCTTTTTAGGCAAGGCTCAAAAGACAAACCCACCTCCATAGGTATCACAAGGGATAAGAAACTAAGAGTAATGCTACTCAACGCCAGAAGTCTAAACCTCAAGATGCATGCACTCGAAACTCTCCTTAGCATGGAGAACATCAATATCTGTGCAGTAACAGAAACCTGGTTCAAGGCTCCCGAGAGCACCCCAGCACTACCAGGTTATACCTCATACCATGCTTTTCGCCCCAAAACTTGGACCGAACCACAAAAGGAGGGGGAGTATCAATATTCGTCAAAGATACCCACACCTCCAGGTTGGTGGCACAGCACGAAGCATCAGAGACTATCCATGTGCAACTAACTGTGGGTAAAACTGCCTTCCAGTTTATAGCCTGCTACAGACCACCCTCCCAAACACAGGAACCCCACCTGGCCTTCCTGAGAATACTGGAAAATATGAAGGTCTCTCCAAACACCATTATATTGGGTGACTTCAACTACCCAAACATAGACTGGGAGCATTACTCTGGCCCCAACACCCTAGACCAAAGGTTCCTAGAATTTATAAACTCAAATGCTATGGAACAACTTGTTACCACTCCCACAAGAGGGGAAAACATACTGGACCTGATCATCACCAACATGGGGACACTATGCTCCAGACCAGAAGTGTATCCCTCACTGGTAAGATCAGACCATAAACTAATCTCACTGGATATTCACATCCTGACCCCACCCCCTGCCCAGAAAACCACAGTGAAAAACTTCTCTAAAGCAAATTTCACACGCCTCAAAACCGAGGCGAAATCCTTCAAAGCCCCCGGGCCTGTGGAAAATACGGCCCAGACCGCAGAATCCTTTATAAACGCATTCTATGAACACCTTCAGGAATGCATGGATCATGCAGTCCCAAATAAAACCAAGACCCAATCCTCCAAAGGCAGACGTCCTGTCTGGTGGACCCCAGCCATAAACAAACTATACAATAGAAGGAGGAAGCTACTACATGAAAGAGCAAAATCCCAAAAAGGGAAGGCATCTCTGATCAGTATTAGCTAAAAACTACGGGCACTCATAAAATCATCTAAGGCCAGCTTCGAGAGAAAAATTGCACAGGACACTAACGATAATCACAAGGCTTTCTTTAGTTATGTTAGGAACCTGGGTGGGAATTCCCAGATATGCTCAGAATTAGTCCAAAATGACAAAAAATACACCGAGCCCACAGACATTGCCAACATCCTAGCTGACAGGTTCAGTGCAAACTTCTCCCCCCTCTCCTCACCAAAAGGGCAAATATCTATCCCAACAGAGTGCTGCCCCCTGACATCTCAGATGCTCAGGTAAGAGCTTCCCTCTCCAAAGCAAAAAACACAGCATCAATGGGACCAGATGGTGTCCCGGGCTGCATCCTACATGAACTCCAAGAAGAGCTAAACCCAAACATAAAACTACTGTTCAATCTTAGCCTTACTACAGGATATGTACCCAAAGAGTGGCGTACAGCAACAGTGGTCCCTCTCCACAAAGGTGGTGCCTCAACGGATCCTGGAAATATCGCCCCATAAGCCTGACTAGCTTGGTCTGCAAAGCTATGGAAAGGATCATCATGGACCTCATAAATAAAGATATTGGGGACCTACAGACACTGGATCCTACCCAGTTTGGCTTTGTTAAGGGCAGATCCTGCCTCTTAAACCTGGTTGATTTCTTTGAAACAGTCACCAAGGCCATTGACGAGGGGAAGGTGGTCCACACAGCCTACCTGGACCTCGCAAAAGCCTTCGATACAATAACCCACTCGGGCATTATAGATAAGCTCACCAGCTTAAATATAAACCCCTATGTCACTAGATGGGTTGCAAACTGGCTCAAGGACAGAACCCACATGGTTAGAATTGCTGGAGCCATGTCAGACTCCAAACCAGTTACAAGTGGCGTCCCACAAGGCTCAGTCCTGGGACCTCTCTTGTTCAGTATATATTTCTTGGTGGTACAGGCCAACACGGAAGGACTGTGGCTGACCAAGTTCGCAGATAACTGCAAACTGGGCGCCATAATCAACTCTCCAGCCGACACAAGCATCCTCCAAAAGGACCTCATAGAAACAGACAACTGGTGCCAGAGCCATGGCCTCAAGCTAAATGCCAAAAAGTGTATAGTCATCCCCTTTGGCAAAACAAAGTGCCCACAAATTACCACATAGGTGGTAATCCATTAAGTACAGAAGAAGTCATTAGGGACCTGGGGACCCAAGTTGATAGCAGTCTCTCATTTGACAACCACGTGGCCAAAGTGGTTAGAAAAACATTTGATATAGCCCACCTAATCATGAAGGGATTCACATCTAGATCAGGGGAGGTCATCGTACCTCTTTACTCATCCCTCATCAGGCCCATAATTGAGTACAATGCCCCTTTTGGGATGTACCTTACCAGACACCTGCAGCAACTCGAAAGACCCCAAAAGTACCTCACCAAGAGGATCAAAGGGCTCAAACAGATGCCATATGCTGCCCGGTTAAAGAAACTCCAGCTCTACTCAGTGGCATACCGCCTGCTCAGAGGCGATCTGTGCCTGACGTATAAAGCCATGTCCAACCCGGAATTAATGGACATGCTGCACCTCAGAAAATCTAAATCCCATCGAGCTATGCGCTCGAGAGACATGAACCTCAGCACTGAAATAAATAGGACATGCTCGAGGGACAGATTCATAACCCAGAGGCTCCCTTCACTCTGGAATAAAATCCCAGTCCAGGTTAGGCAGAGTCCCACATTGACTCTCTTCAAGAGGAATCTTGATGAGTGGATGGGAGATCGTAGGTTTACCCCGGCTATCACTTCTGTGTCACTGTTAGACAGAGGCACAGTATACTAACCTCAAAAAAAGGCATAGCAAAATTAATTTAAAATGGGTGGCAAAAGCCAAACACACTCTGGCTAGGCTTATAAATGCCCAAGGGCAGATAGCCTAGTATGAACCTATGAACCTATTAATGGGTGTACTTTCATATGTTTGACCTGTATGTTTGTAATTTACACTGCACACTGTCCAAGCATAAGGAAATATTGAAAATAAACCAAATGATTCCTATTTGCATACAATCATCCAACAGTGAGCAAAGCTTGCTTGTCAGTCCACTGTTTCACAACTGTGATTATCATCACTTACACCATACTGTGAAACAGCTGTATGTCACTCACACTACTGTAATGTGAATGAATGACAGGATAGATAACTTAGAGCAGCATATGATTACTTGTGATCAACACATTTCTGTTTGTTCTGCTTGTCAAGACACACTCCTTTTCACCCAAACTTGTGATGCACACTATCTGCCCTGCAACACACTGATACAATAATCCTTACAAATTAGTACTATCTTACATTAACAGTCATATTTCTGGTTTGGCACTTGTGGTTGATACAATGTAATATAGATTGTGTACTTGGATAGGTAGGTGTTTCAATACAGCAGTGACTGATTAACATGAGTGCTTCTGGGTCTGTAGTGCTAGGTACATTTTCAATCAGAAGAAACATTTACATTAGGGAAGTGCCCCCTATCAATTTCTTTCAGTTTTATCCAAGACATATTTTCTGCAATACACTGATGAAGTCATTCTTTCAAATGTGCTCTGTCTCACTGTTGCAGTCAGACCTGTCCTGTGGCAATGTAGTTGATACTGTGTAATCTAGACTGTGAAACTAGATAGGTAGATGGTTCAAATACAACAGTGAAAGACTAGCATGAGTGTATGTTTCTAGGGCCATGTAGAAATGGCTTCAATAACAAAGCTGATGTGTACACTTCCACCCAGGAGAAATATTTACAATGGGAGAGTTCTCCCCCATCAATTTCTTCCAGTTTTAGCAAAGATATCTTCTCTGCAACACACTGATGAGGTCATCCTTTCAAATATGCAATTAATGCTGTAATCAGACTTTACCTGTGGTGCTTGCAGTTAATACTGTGTACTCTAGTTTGCATAACTAGAGAGGTAGGTGGTTCAAATCCCACAGTGTGGAACTAGTACGGGAGATAGTGTGTGTGTGTGTCTTTACTGTTAAGTAGATATATATTCAACAAGAGATATGATGTGTATACTTCCACTCAGGAATGACACTGGGAGAAGGCTCCCTCAACAATTTCTTCCCCTTTTAACATAAGTAATTGTTCTACTACATACTGATGATGTCATACTTTCTAATGTGCTATATCTCATGCTTACATTAAAGATTTTTATGTGGCACTAGCAGTTAATACTGTGTTCTTTAGATTGTGCAACTAGAAAAGTAGGTGGTTTGAATCCAGCAATGACTGACTATTGTGTGTGTGTCTAGCACTAGGTAGGGATGGCTTCACCCACCAATTTAGTATGTAGCGTTATGGTGGAAGTTGGCTCTCCCACCATTTTCATTCCCTTTTAGCATATACATTGCATCCTTTCAAATGTGAACTTTCCCACAGTTGTAATCAAGCCTTGCATGTGGCACTTGTGATTTAAGCAATGTTCTCTAGCCTGTGATCTTAGTTAGGTAGTCAGTTCAATTCCAGACATTAATCCATAGACTCGGTCAGTATGTGAATGTACATGTAGGTATGAATGGCATCACCCACAGATCTAATGTATAGTCAGACAGGCTCTTTCAATACTTTTTGTCCATTTTATCACAGACAGATGATGGCCTATTTACTGAAATGTGATTTAGCTCAGCATTGTAGTAAGCCTTCTTCAGTGACATCAGAAAATGATACAATGTTCTCTACCTTGTGGACTTGGTAAGGCATAAGTTTGAATCTGGAATTCTCTTAAGTAGTCTGCGTGTATGTGCTTCTACAGTCACAGGGATGACTGGATTTGCAACACATGTGGCTGGGTACACCTAGCACCATGCAATATTTTGAGACAAATCACACCACTCTTTCAATCAGTTTAAAGGCACATATATGACTTGCAGTATTGTGATGATATCATGGCTTCAAATATATCCTGTCTCATATTTAAAGTAAGACTTCTGCTGTGGGGCATGCAGTTGATACACTAACCTGCAGCTTGTGTAGTTAGATACATAGGTGTTCAAAACCTGTGGTGACTGAGTAGAATGAGTATATGTGATCCTAGTGCTAGGATTGAATGTCATCCACCACAGCAGTGATGTGTACAGTTACAGTGGGCTCCTCCATCAAATTTCATGGATTTTTAAATTTTTTTTCACAATTTTGACAATATTCAGATCTCTTATTTAAATGTTAAAATTTATAAGAATCTGGATAAAAACTGATTCACTTTGAATATTTATAGAAAACCCACATTCTTCAGTTCCTACTTACATTTTTCTAGCTGGCATGCAAGATAACAGAAAAAAACAGTTGTCAAATAACTGGTTTAGTTGGCCAAGATGGTATCTGACTTAAAGATCTGTTATGATGAGTGTGAAGTGTTTTTTGGGGATGTTTCGAAATAGCGGTAAGCCAGAATTTTTTTTACAGGAAGTAAAGGAGGCGGTGGTAAACAAAAGAAATAATGTTTTTTTTTTTCAAACTGTCTTGCATCCATTGAAATTTGTACCTTCTATTGTTGGTGGGATGTGGTAAGGTTATCATCTGTTAATGGTGATTTAGATAAAAGTAAAAAATATTTTATTACAACCTACACCTTGGACAGTAAATCTACTGGTGAGTATATTAATAAAAATTGGAATTTGTTCCTGTCTGATGAAGAATTATGTAATAAATTAGGGGATAGACCATATATTTCCTTTAAAAAGGACAGATCTATAAAAATGTATTTAGAACGTAGTCAGTGTGCCATTTATGAGAACAAAAATCGACCACAGGGTACTTTTAAATGTGGGTGTTACTCACAGTGTTTCTTGATTAATACTATTGATCATTTTATTAGCAGGGAGAAAATTTACAAGGTGACAGGGCATTTTTCTTGTTATACACATAATGTGACATACCTTGCTCAATGTAATTTTTGTCCTGAGTTTTATATCCCACAAGGAAATTCAGGAAGTGTATGTATGAGCATATGTCAGATATTAAAATAACAAGTTGATAAATGCTCTATATAAACACATTGAAGAGTTCAACAGTCACAGTTTTAACTTTCTGGTAGTGGAACAGATAAAAAATGATATTCAGGGCCATATCATTAATGAACATTTATATATAGCTGAACTTAAATGCCAATTAAGACTTGACACTACAAGCATTCCTGGTCTAAATGACACCTGTTTTATAAATTCCTTGTTAAGATTAATGTTTTATGATGCTTTATAAACAATAACATTATTTTTAAGTCATTCATGATGTGCATTCTGGTCTCAGATGGGATTTGTATGTAATTTTAATTTTGTATTATTTAATTCACAGATTGTATTGGTTGATTTTGGGTCATGCAGCCATTAACTAATGTATTTGAACTTGGTTTTTAAATTTGTATGTTGATCTGAAGAAGATCCCAGTGGCATGAACGAAAGCGCTTTTCCAATAAATCTTTGAAAATTTCCTGTCGGTTGTTCATTACAACAGGCTTTGTTTTTCTTCAATATCTGCTAATATACATACTTCCATCGTTAACTATCTCACCTCTGCAATTTAAATAATTTTACATGTATCACATTTACTCCAGGTGTTACACTGTAGCTGTGTCCCTCTCACATCCTTTTGTCCCCATTTCCTTTTATTATGTAGATGTGTTCCAAAGTGGACAGGATTACTTCTATAGTTTTCAATAACTTTAATTAGTGATGTTTGCACATTATTCTTCATGTATATAACAACACATTCCTCATTAAGTTCCCCTGCCTCTTAATTATGTACTTCAGGTTTCCCTTGTCTTGTATTGTGCTGTCCATGCCTGCTTACTGGGGTTGTTTTTTATACTGTGTGCTCAAGTATCTCTGCAGCTCAGCATTCCCACTAGCAGGTGTTCTGGCCATGAACAGATCCAGCTGAACATGTAGGGTTGTTTAGCAGCTTGCATATTTGATGATGATTTATTTGAATCCTGAGGAATGAGTCTTTTCAATCTTTGCAATTGTAAACTGGCCACATTCTCATGAAAAGTAAAGTTCCTCAGTGAACGCTATAATTCCATTTGACACTATGTACTGTAGCTCTGTTAGTGGATTCAGTTTCACTTCATAGAAATTATGTTACCCAGTTTGATGGCCAAATACAGACAAGACACGATATGGAAGCAACCATTCTCCTCACTGAAGTGGTAGCACCCAAAGGGACAAGTCAGAATCTTGTGACATGTAGCTTTATTGTTGACTTATGGGATTCTTAAAGACACAGTGCACTTTGCATTATAAATTCTACCCACCAAGTGTCCCAAATGTTTGCTAACTTTCTTTGCAGTACATCATGATCAAAGATTCTTCCTTCCTGAAGTCCGTTTAGCATACAAAAGTTAGCATTCCCCTTGATCTACATTTTGTAGTTCTTTGTTGAAAGACTAAGCTTGGCTTGAATGTCCCTGAGAAAGGATAACACATTTTCATAACGCTAATGAAACTTTTCTCTTGTTCTCTGGCCATCCTAAAGTACATTAATTTTAAGTATTTGAAGCTCGAAGTCATATGTATTGTGATAGGTGCTTGGCAGTTTCAGCATCTTATACATGCAGTGTGCCTAATCTATAAAGTTGGTATGTCTTGAGCTACAAGCTCCTTTTCCTGCAGTATTATGTATGGATGTATGTTTTTATTTACTGCAGCTGTGACTACCTCACTGTTGCCTTATACTAACCATTCCCACCTCCTAATAGCTTAGTTTGCACCTAGAATTGAGTCTGTCTGGTACAAAAGGTAGTTAGTGGATGCTGGAGTGCAGGAAGGATATGGTACAGTATCTTACATATCACTTCAGGTATGACTTTCACTTTCAACTCCTGTGTGGACTGAATAGGCTTCCAAAGAGCTTTCAGTTCAACACCAGTTCCACCAATACTGCCACTCATCTCTATTAATTTCTTAAACTTGCATCAAAATCCTTATCAATCCTGTCACAAAAGATGATTTCATTGCTACTGTGCAAAAGTACATTAATGTGGTTGAGTAAAGAACAGAACATTTCAGAAAAAAACTGCAATTTCAAACACAGAAAATGTGCCACCACAGAATCCAAATGGAATGAAAAATATATTTTTCAAACACTGAGACAAGGTTAAGCACTTTCATGTAAAAACACATCTATAAGCACTTCATCAGAACAAAAGAAGATTCATCATAAATGCACACACATATGTATCCCATTTAATTAGTTAATAAAGTAATTGATTAAAATTAGCACTATGAGAAATACACATTCACCTAATAAACAAAAACTTCTATTAGAAAAATGTATTTAAATGCAGTAAATAATGCACAGATGCTTGAACTATAATTTAGCAGCCCTAAGTTTTAAAACGGGTAAAACTGAAATATAATAATTTAGAACAGGTTTTATTGTGGCCTGCAATCTAAGTCACCAGGGCCCTTACAAACCTAGCCAAGCTCAATCTGTGTTCCCAAGGGTGTCTGGTTCAAGCAGAAACTAAGAGGGACACAGGTGGAACCCCTGAGGTGAATTTCCAGTTGCCCATCCAATCGTTCAAATTACACTTAAATAGGGCTGACAAGGGCCTTTGTTTAACATGAATAAGAAGCTTGTTCCAAAAGTGGGGCAACCTCTGTGAGTCAAATCTATCTCTCCAGAAAGTTCTGTTGATATAACTTACCAAGATAAGGCTGTTTGAGTGAATGACCCATGTGCAATTTGACTTGAGCTTCCATTAAAGCTGGGTCAGAGACTGCTCTGTATGCAAGACACAGGTCACTTCTGAGCAGTCTGTATGACACAGAGTAAAGTGACAATGATTTCAATCTGTCCACAGAAGACAGATCTTGAAGAACCTTTTTCCTTTCTAAAAGTCACAACAAAAATTTGGAGCAGGGTGGCAGTTTTAAGTGTGGAAGATATCCTCAATGCCCCTACATTATGGATGCTACCAATATTAGAATAAAAAATTATGGATATGTAAAAACTGTGAAAAAATATTATTGTTATAGTAAAGGGGTGGTCTGCGTAGCAGTATGTGATTCCTGTGAAAGGTATTATGCGGGAAAAACTAAGAATGCACTTAGACTAAGAATTTAACAACACCTCTATGACAGTAAACATAAAAATGAAAAAAAAACACTTTATAAACACATTAGTTGCTATCCTAACCATGCTTTTAAATTTTTTATAGTAGAGCAGGTTGATTTGGGGCTACGGGGTGGACCAGTGGAGGACTTTTTAGAATTTATGGAACTGAAGTGGCAAATTAAATTAAATGCTTACCAAGCTCCAGGGCTTAATGACAGAATTTCTATGTGCCCTATGCTGAGATTGAAATCCATATTTATGTTATGAGTGATGGTAGAAATACCTCTTATATTAACACTTATATTCATAACAATTTTTGTATTTTGTTGCTACTATATATATATTTTATTATTTTTTTATAAAACATTTTTTTGCACATATATATGTGTTTTACTAGGAATGACTATTGTAATTGAGCAAGGAGGAAATTATGTAATGTTTGTTTTAGATGATTGGCTAGGGGTACTATTTAAGCTGTGTTGTACTGATCTGATTCATTCTGAAGAAGTCTTATACCTGACAAAACTGCTAAATTAAAAAGTATTTGATTTATTTTTGGTGGTATCTCTGCTTGCAGTGTTTGTCTTTGGGATTTATTTGGTTTGTGGTCGTTCATATTTTCGAGTGTGTTTTTTGAGTTAAAGTGAAGGAAGGGTTTACTACAACAGGGTTTTTTGTGCCTCCGCTTTCTTCTTTGCCTGAGATTTTAACATGATAGGGAGTTTGGTGTTTCCAGCTGTTATCTCCCTGCCATTAGTTTATGGTAGCAATAGAGCCTTCACATGAAATCTTTACATTAATATTTTAGTGTGCACATCAGCTCAATTGCAGCAGTCATTGTCACCTAGATTGTTTCAAATATGTAAAAAAAAAAGACAGAAGAAAGGGAAAGAACTTATTTCAGCAGGTTCACTGTGTGTTGATTGATAATATTAATTATGCTGTTTATTTATATAAGTCATTCAGTAAACAAGGATTTGGGATCACTTTTTCTGATTAACCAACCATTTGTTTATCCAGCCTAAGGTGCGGTCCCCTCAAAAATGTAACTAAACTGCTTGCAAGACCCACATTTCTTAGTGCCTTTGACTGATTGTTATACTGTAGTGTCCATAGGTCTATGTAATTCAAACAGTCTTTTTAAATTGTTTGTGGTATTAAAAACAAAATTGGAGTTTTCCTCTAATAAATCAAAAATAACCTTGTTAGTTTAAAAAAATATTCCAATTGGATTTCTTACAGAATCAAAACTGGGTAAAAGCTACGTACTGTATTTATACTGTCAGATACTGAGCATTCATTAGACATAAACCAAGGTTTCTGCAAAGAAAAACTATTTACATAGTGACAGTGCAAATGTGAGGTCCTGAGTGTCTCACATAAATCCCTCGACTGGTTTGTGAAAGCTCAGGACAGGGTGGAGTAAGTCTTATCTTGCCTCTACTGTAATGAGATTTTAAGATCACTGAATGAAAAATATGTATTTCACCAGATGCAGTTTGCTTTTCACTTGGGTTTAGGGCATATATACAGAGATAGGTAAATGCAGATGAAACTGTGTGAAATTAAGTCAACAATAAAATGTCACATTGTTTTTTTCTTTTTTTTTGGGGGGGGGCTGAAAATGCATCCAACACATGCAGCAGCTTCATGCCTGCATTCTCCTTACTTAACAGAATCGCTGGCGTGGTCATGGCACATTGGGAAGCAAAGCATTTCACCTGTGCACTGCAATCACAGTTCCTAAACAAATGTAGATTGAAATAGCTGTCTGTCAAAGTACTAAATTTATCTCCTTTTGCCTCCTTTGGCAAGACTTCCATTTCCAGTATACAAGCCTTTTCCTTTTGCTTATTATATTTTATTTATTTATTTTTTAGTCAGCATTGTTCTACCACAAGGCTTTCATTGCCTACTCCATTACCCTGAGCCATACTATGTTCATACCCATTTAGATTATAAGAACACACATGCCTAAAGTTATTATATAAGCCAGTCTGCATATCAGTGCAATCATAGCTAATATTAGCCTTCTTTAAGAACATTCATCACTCTGTTCAGATCTCTAATGGGACATAGGTAATGGAGTTAATTAGTACAGTGGATATAAAAAGTTTACACACCCCTGTTAAAATGCCAGGTTTTTGTGATATAAAAAAAATGAGACCACAATAAATAATTTCAAAACTTTTCCCACCTTTAATTTGACCTATAACCTGCACAATTCAGTTTGAAAAACAAACAAATCTATTAGGGGAAAAAATATAAAAAAATATATATAAAAATGTACAATAAGCTGGTTGCATAAGTGTGCACACCCTTAAACTAATATAGCAATAACCCATGCCTGGGTGTGGGTAATGCTGGATTTACCCACGGCTGGTGTGATTTGGTCCCGAGGGGCGAGAACAAAGCCAACCGTGGGTAAATACAGCATTACCCACACCCAGAAGTGGGCTATTGCTATTATACCATGACATTATTTAAGAAAAGAAACTATTACTTTTCTTAAATAATGGCATAGTATAATGCCTGTTTACTGCCCTTCCACAGATGTCTGGCATCCGCGGCAGTTCTGATGTACTGCGGCGCCTGCAGTACATCAGAGCTGTGGGCAAAAGCAATGGAGAAAGCAAGATCTCCGTTGCCTTTTTTTTACTGTTTTCGCTATGTTAAATGGGTTTAACATAGCGAAACAGTTTTAAAATAAGCAACAGAGATGTCCGTTGCTTATTTTAAAACTGTCTCGCTATGTTAAACCCATTTAACATAGCGAACAATAAAAAGCAATGGAGATCTTGCTTTCTCCATTGCTTTTTTAAAACCTGTCTTGCTATGTTAAATGGGTTTAGCATAGCGAGACAGCTTTAAAATAAGCAACGGAGATCTCCGTTGCTTATTTTAAAGCTGTCGCGCTATGTTAAACCCATTTAACATAGCGAGACAGTGTTTTAAAAGTAGAGTTATACTAATGGAAAAAAGTCCGGGCGACCGGACCTTTTTCCATTAGTATAACTCAATTTACAATGTGCACGCTGGCCAATCAGCATGCACGTTTTGGGGGGGGGGGGTCATGGTATAATACTTGTTGAAGCACCTTTTGATTTAATTACAGTATTCAGTCTTCTTGGGTACACACCTGCCACCAATTAAAGAGACTCTGATTAACCCCAAATAAAGATCTGCTATCCTAGTAGGATTTTCCTGACATTTACTCAGTTGCCTGCTACAGCAAAAGCCATGGTTCACAGAGAGCTTACAAAGCATCAAAGGGATCTCATTGTTGAAAGGTAACAGTCAGGAGAAGGGTACAAAAAATTTTGGATATACCACGGAACACAGTGTAGACAGTCATCAAAAAGTGGAGAAAATATGGGACAACAGTGACATTGCAAAGAATTGGATGTCCCTCCAAACAGATGAAAAGACAAAAACTGGTCAGGGAGGCTGCAAAGAGAACTACAACAACACTGAAGGACCTGGAGGTATTTCTGGCAAGTACTGGTTGTGTACTACATGTGACAACAATCTCCTGTATTCCCCATATGTCTGGGCTATGGGGTAGGGTTGCAAGACGGAAGCCTTTTCTTACACAGAAAAACATTCAGGCCCAGCTAAAATTTGTAAAATAATACATCGTCTCCCAAAAGCATGTGGGAAAATGTGTTATGGTCTGATGAGACCAAGGTTGAACATTTTGGCCACAATTCCAAAAGGTACGTTTGGCACAAAAACAACACTTCACATCATCAAAAGAAAAATATCCCCAGGGTGAAGAAAGGTAGTAGCAGCATCATGCTTTGGGGTTGCTTTTCTTCAGCTGGAACTGGAGCTTTAGTCAAGGTGAAGGGAATTATGAACGGTTCCAAATACCAGTCACTTTTGGCCCAAAACCTTCAGGCATCTGCTAGAAAGCTGAAGATGAAGAGGAATTTCACCTTTCAACATGACAATGACCCCAAGCATACATCCAAATCAACAAAAGAATGGCTTCACCAGAAGAAAATTAAAGTTTTGGAATGGTCCAGCTAGAGCCCAGACCTAAATCCAATAGAAAATCTGTGGGGTGACCTGAAGAGGGCTGTGCACAAGAGATGCACTTGCAATTTGACAGACTTGGAGTGCTTTTGCAAGGAAGAGTGGACAAATATTGCCAAGTTAATATGTGCCGTGCTGATAGACTCCTACCCAAGAAAACTGAATGCTGTAATTAAATCAAAAGGTGCTTAAATAAAGTATTAGTTTAAGGTGTGCACACTTATGCAACCAGCGTATTGTACAGTTTTTATTTTTTTATATTTTTCCCCTAACAGATTTCTTTTTCAATTGAATTGTACAAGTTGTAGGTCACATTAAAGGTGGGAAAAGTTTTGAAATGATTTATTGAGGTCTCATTTTTATATCACAAAAATCTGGCATTTTAACAGGGGTGTGTACACTTTCTATATCCACTGTATAAAATAGTGTCTAATGAAGCCACTAGGACAATTTAATGCTCAGCGTTTAAAACACCACCATCCTCCTAGTTGGAGTTCAATAAGCATGTGGACTGTCTTACATGAAATGCTTTATGTTGATATTTTATGTTATTTCTACTTTCAAAAATGATTTACTTAAGTAAGTATTGAATAATTAATGTTTGTTATAACTGCCAAAAAACAGTGATACATTGTAGCAGCTCAGTAACTTGTAATGCAGACTAACCAAATCAGTCGGCTTCCTTAAGAGAGGATGACTTTGCAGAAAGAAATTCAATAATAACCTAAACTGTCATTATGCTCACACATATGTGGGACCTGGAGGCTGGTTATTTAAAGCATGTAGTACCCCAGTCAGAGTACCACAGAGATCTAACGTATTAATATATCTTAAGGGATAAATTAATACCTGGCCCATCTGCTGCTGTGTCTCCCCCATCCTTGGCCAGGACACCTTTGTAATCATATTCTGACTATCTCACTACACAGTAAAGTACAGTTTCCCTTAAGAGCACACAGAGACCACAGTCAGTCTGGGGCTGGTTTCTCCCTCTTTCTCCAGATCCCCAATAAGACTCCCCAGTAGCACAGCTATAGGGTTGAGATCTCAGCTGAGTGGTCAGGCAAAAACCTCCAGCACCCTCTCTGTCCAACCAGTGCTTCGTGTCCCTGCCCAAGTAGCTGACACACACACACACACACACACACACACACACACACACACACACACACACAGACACACACTTTGAGATTTGATTTATATACAAACATGGACACACCTGGGAAAGGCTGACATAGGTTTACTAGCTATGCCCCCTTCTGCCCAGACTATAAGGTAGTTATCACTGTCACCAACCACTCTTATCAGCTACTCTAGGCCCTTAACAAAGGGTGTCCAATCCTACTGTGTAATGTTATTATTAATCCAAATGGCAGTTTTGACTAGGTGCCAGGCTATTAGGAGTGGCCTGTACAGGGTCACCAAATAGATATGCAAGTACTATAAGAGCTTAAATATGTCTCACAAATATCAGCCACAAAGATAGGTGTAAATATATTTAATAATAAATAATAAAAGAACAAGACAATACTCAGTACATCAACACAGTAACTTCAGAGTTCAAAATCACAGGAAATATTTTAAAACAACATTGCAGGACAGTCTCAAATAAATACAGAGAACATCTAAACTAATCTTTATTATATTCCTGTATATATCTAAAACAGATACTATGCCCTAAATCTTAGTTACAGAGCAAGGCAAGTGCAGATGATGATGATGATGAGTGGAAGTTCTTACTAGGTTCAAAACAAAATACAAAATGCACACTCTCTGAGAGAGTTCTTAAATTAATATCAAACATTTCTGCTGGGCCAGCTTGGATGACATCACTCTTTGTCACCTGACTTCAGTTCCCAAGTTAAACCCCCAGTGTCCAACATTTAACATCTCTGTGTGAAAAATACATAACCTTCAGATGTTTGCAGTTGCTAGAAGACATAAAGCAATAAAACATGTACAAAACACTGCAGAAGGCACCTAGTTCTAGACATTTTGACTCCTTGCTGCATTGAAACTAACATTTATAACACAACCATAAAACAATTTAATTTCAACTTATTTTCTTGAAGTTTTGCAAGTTAACTCTGTATGTTCCAATTTCTACTTGTAAAACATACATTTGCACAGGTATATAGTTTATATACATTTTTGTTCTTTTCCAGTAGGGTACACTGAGGACACATCCTTGAAGCTCAGCACTGTTCAACACACATTTCTGCACCAGTAGTTTAATATACACATAACATATAGTTCTATATAAATTATATCAATATTCTCAAATGACACAGAATTATTTACAAAATTCCAGATAGCTGGGCTGGCAATACTTCCCTGTATAACGCATACTACCTCCATAAACTTGCAAAATGCCAAATAATATCTAAACAAAAGATTAACAAGCATTCATTGGCACTTTAACTTGTGTTACTAATAAACTAGTGATGCTAGTTCATTAAAAAAGCACATTAAAGTGCCAACGAGTGTTTGTTAAAGTTCAATATCAGTCTCTGCAGTAAAGAAAACACAATCTTTAAAAATACATTTGCAGTTTTAGGGATCATAAAAATACCACTTCATTCACAACTTCAGTATTTCCCAACTTCCCCCAAAGACTCATTTATTACAGTGCTAAAGGGGTAAAATCCTTTAGTATTTGCGTACCTAACAATAACATTGACAGATACCAAATTTACCAGTGTCTGTATCTAAAATAAAATCTAGTCCTCCAACCGCAACATTGTTTTTGATGTTCATAAAATGATTGATTTTCTCACAGTGCTGTTTCCCAGTCCAGTTAAATGCAGACAAATTCATGATGAAACTGGAGATGTCCAGTGCTCTGGTATCGACTGTCTCAGGAGTGACAATTGTCAGTGCCTAGTCTACCATCATTATTCTCCAAAATAAAGAAAGTAATCTTGTTGAAATTGCAAATATAGTTTTAATAGCAACACAATTTAACAAATGGCCATAACTTTTTCCAAGCATTCTGCACCCTCTATGGCTATATGGTATATACAGAGAACATCTTGTAAACAGTTCTCTTTATTTGCAACATTATCCTATAAACTGATTTTTACACTGAATGTTAAATCTCCTTTTTGCTAAGATATCACAATGATATTGCTACAGTATGTGATTTGCAGTCCTGAGCCTTTTGCTCTGAAATTTCTTGTTTTTGACAATTGCCAATGTTACAAACTTGCACATCTCTTGAACATTTACTCACAATTTTCAGACTCCTTTATATCTGGCTGACATTTTAACATGCAATCTCATGGAAGATGCCTCTATTATCATGCAGTTCTGCCTCAAAAAATAATGTCACACACCAACTGGAAAATCATCCTTTAAGATGAAATTATGCAACAATAGAGGTAAGACTGGAATATGGATATTCCAACTACATGGCACATTTGATCTGAACTTATTAGTAACTTTTGAAGTAAAGTGTCTGCATTTAGCAATGAGATCACAACATTTAAGCTTTGCTATTTTTTCATATAACTGCATATAATTTTCATCATATCATATAAGAGAACTTGTAACATAAGCTGTTACTGCCAGTCTGTAGAGGTGGCCAAAAATGAAACTTTATCCAGTGATAATGAAATGGGTTCACAGAGGCCACATACCAGGTTAACAAATAAATAAACAGATTGTCAAGCTACCCTTTGAGGTGGTGGTAGAAGTTTAATAAATGTGAAAAGCTTATGAAGTTGGGGACAAATATGTTAAACAAACTTGTTTCTTTGCTTTCTCTCTCACTAATATAAGAAAAATCCAGAAGAAAGAGGAAGAAGACAAACTGGAAACCTGAAAGGGAAGATTAAAATATTAGAAAGCAATCTGTTCCCATGACACAGAAGGATGACCCTACTTGTGGCCCAGATGATCCATGCTTGATTAGCGGCTTAGGTGCTGGAGAGAGCAAAGGTAGTGGGACTGAGAAGCAGTTATCCACTCACCCATCCTAGGAAGAAGGAAGCAGCTCTGGTCCTCCTCTTTGGTGGTGCCTAGCAGTATCACTGGTGCTACATCTGAGGAGTTCAAACTTAGAAAGCAGGTAGTGCAGAGTAGTGTGAAGAAACACTTTTCCAGGATATGATGTACACATGGAGGCATGCATTTTCTGAAGGTGTAATAACTGTTACAGAGCTATAGAGAGTTGTCAACTGGGATAGGAACTCCAAGTGGAGAGGGGATTCTACTTGACCATCTGAATGCCCAATCCCTACCTCCTATCTTTTTCCTCTTACAGGGGATTCGCTGGTCTGCCTGCCCCTGGGAATGAATAGTGTTTGACTCTAGAGTGAGTTAGGGAATGAGCACAACCTCCATCTTGAATGGGGAAGTGGTGTACTCTGGCAAGACATTTTGGGTTGAAGGACTCTCTCCCAGCCTTGTGGGCCAGTGTGAACTCTTATAGGAGGGGTTTTGGTGCACCTGTTCTATAGCCCTATTTGGGGTACCCAGGTAAAGGAATAAATGGGCCATTTGGCAACAGGTAGCAAGGGCCATTGGGACCATCAAGCTAAAACTGAAGGAAAAAATTAGAAAAGAAAAACAATAGAGGTCTGCTTTTGACCAGATCTGTAAGGAATCTCAGCCATTAAAAACTGTTAAATATGTTTTTGCCATCCTGCTGTACAGTTTGTGAGATAACCACAGAAACATTTTGATGAAAGATGACTACTAGAAAGCTGATTAGTTGAAAGCAAAAAAACACTGACTACTTGAATAGCCATCCCTGTTTTCCACTGGTGAATAAAGTAAGATAAAATAAATGTGAGTTTCTGTTTTTCTTTTTTTTTATTGCGGTTTTGTTGCAAACCCAGTCAGTAGTCAGCTTTATATAAAACTTTTGGGCAACCTGCTCTGGAGTATTTGCTTCACCCCTGATAAATGGCAAGTTAAAAAGGATGACAAGTCTTATAAAGGAAGTCAATGGAAAATAAACATATCCTACACATATGCTATTAGTCTGTTATCAGATAGTGACTTGGGATAGAAGTAATGTACTTTTAGGAAATTGTGGAAGAAGTGAATGGAATATTGTCTCAATTTTTCAGCACAGTAATTACATGTTTTTTTTTTTAATTTTAAAGTTTGAACTTTTGAGCTTATACTAAGGAGGTAGGAATCCAACTATACATTTAAGACGCAGTCACTATGAACCTTGAATTCTACAGGGTATTTTTTTTCTTTGATTACTAACAATTAACACGCAGCAAGTAATCAGTTTTGATCAAGCTTTTGTGGGTTTGCTAAGTTTTGCGCCTCTCTGTGTCCAGTCTAATATCACCATGAAGTGCATCAGAAATCTGTCTTTGGGAAAAAGGTGAGAAAGAAAGAGGATGTTTAATTTATGTTTCAGCATTCCATAAGTTCTGTATGCACTTATTTAATGTGATATCTACTTTGTTGTTTTGGAGCCTAAAAGCAGAACACTGGAACAATGTATTAAAAACAATGAAAAGAAAAAAAAAATAATTGCCAAACTAAAAATCAAAGAATGATACGGATATTAAATTAATAATGGTTTCAAAACTGCTAAAGAAGTAAGTGGTTGCACAATCATAGTATCAGAAAAGAAAAGTCATATGGTAAGGATTTGTCCTTCCCCTTATAATCAAGAAATTGTAACTTGGAGAATATAAAAGGCTGAGAAAAAGTTGTATGAAGCAAATCTATTGTCAGTGGTGAATCAAAAATTTGGTAAAGTTTGAGTGTGCTTCATGAATTATGATGATTAGTAAGGGAAGGTAAATATTGATCAACCAAATGAAATAATACTTATGGAAGAATCATAAGAAGAGAGGTTGTATTTTCAAGCTTTTTCAGTCTGGGGTCAGCAGTCCTTTTTTTACTAACCACATTTTGTCAGCGATGGAATAAAGTTCTTCTCTTTTAATTGAATAGCCAATTTTGTGATATCTGAGTTACTAAGTTGCAAGTTGCAGCTTCTGCATTCATAGGACCTCTGGTCTAGTAAAAGCACACGGGCAATGTTGGCTACCAAAGGATGGTGGTGTTCATAAAAAACAAGAACTCAGCAGAAAACAGAAATCGAAAGGAAGCTGCCTAGATCCTTATAAGAGAATAATTAGAGAGAATCCACAGGAGAACTCATAACGGATAGGGCATAAGAAGATGGACAGAGTTTAGCAAAGATAAGAAAATGGTGGAACAAAGATACTCCACTGTATTGAAGTAACTCAGCAAAACTAAGGTATCTAAGTTAATGCTATTTATTGTGCCACAGTGTTGTTTATTTGAGATACTTTTTGTTTTTTTCTTAATTTATTTCCTAGTGAAAGTTGCCTGGTGTTTAGGGAATTCTACTTGCTTCAGGCTGAATTTACAGCTGCTTTTCTGATGGGCACAAATGCAATGTTTTAAAATGTTTATAACTGTTATCTAACATTTATTTTGGTGGCTCACCTAGTTTGCATGATTGCTAAAGGTTGCTACTTGAAGTCCAACTTGGCTGAAAGCTGCACTGAGCTGCATGCTGCTGCAGTTGTTTGTTTTTAACTCCTTGTTGTCCCCAGCTCGGCTGCACTGCCATGCACATTGATGCTGTTGTTTGCTTATTTTTTTTTTTTTTGCTGCCCATAAGGTCAGTTGCTTAAATTCTTGCTATTGTTTGTACTGAGCTGAACTGAGGTGGTATCCCAGCCACAACTGTGAGCTGAGATACTAGATGACTAGAGGCTTCTGAGCTTCCAAAAAAACTATAAGTTGTCTGTTTTTTTGCTTATTTATGCTATCTACTGCACTTTTTATTGCTTGCCACCTATTTTTATACTGTATTTATTTGCTGTGTTCTAAACTACACTGCTATACTAAAATTGTCTGATTTACTGTGCTGTTAAATCAAATTTTATTGTTGTTTTTACTGTTTTCAAAGCTTTTTTTCTTAATTTCACTGTTTGTGAAGTATTTACTAGCATTTTCATTGTTTTTAAGCTATCTGTTCCGCTTGTTCTGTTTTTTCCGCCAAGCAGTGTTTAAATTACCAATCTGTTAACTGTTTAAAATGAGCCTCCTTGCTGATTTTCTGCTGTTTTAAATGTTTGTTAGTGTCTCATTGCTATTTTTTTTTTTTGCTGTTTTAAACATTCTCTAGTGTTTCCCACTGAAACTAGGGTAGCTAGTAGCTGTAGCATATTCCATATACAGGCTTGCTGCTTCTGGAAGTGTTTGTAGTGGTTTGTTTGTTCTGGGCACGTTTTCTAGGCCATCTGGTATTGGAAGGGGCCTATCTGTAGTTCTGTGAGAGAATTGTATCAATTGGGACCTGTCTGGTAAAGGGAGGCTAGTCTAGGACTTGGAATAAGCATCCTCAATGGTTCTTTTGAATCCTTTTAAATTTTTTTTCAAGTTTTTAGCAATGGTATTTAGGCCCTGCATTTGTGGTTTCTGCTTGTTTGTGAGTTGCACACCACCGCACACTGCCACACAGTTGTGTGCCAAAGCTGGATAGTTAAATTCAACAAATTTTCCCTAAAACCCCAGGTAGAAATATTCATCCACTGAGCTTCTCTGTGATTGATTCTGAATAGCCACCCCTAGGGACAACAGCCTTCAACCTAGCATTATGGACAATTGGACTACCCTTGTTTCTCCTGCCAACCTTGTTGACTTGGGTCTCTTGAGGCAGTGTAACAATTGTTTCATGCACACAGACAACCCTCTAATAATAACACACTAATACAGAGTGTGAGAGATGTATTTGCACCAAGAATCTAGAATCCATGCTCTCTCTCACTCAAAACAGTAACATGGAGAAGGTTGTCAACTCACTCATCACTGCATATGCTCATAGTACCACTACTCATACACATAGCAGGCATCAAACACATAAATCCACATACATGGAGGTTCTCTCAAAAAATTACCAAAACACAAGACTCCTACAGCTAACACAGTCCACACAGCACCCATGACACAGTGTCTCACCCACCAAGCCAGTAAGACATAACACTCAAAAACCAAATTTTCTTGTCATTGGAGACTCAGTAGTGAGACACATGGATGTCCCACTCACCAGGTTGGATAAGGAGAAAATCACAGTCAGCAGCCTCTCTGGTGCCAGGATTCATCAGATTATGCATGCACTCAGGTCTCTCAGCAACAAGTACCATTATAACTCTGTCATAGTTCATGTTGGTGTGAATGACCTGAGAGGTACCTCACTGGGCTATGTGAAGAGAAACATGGTTGAGCTCTCTGAGTATATGTCCCATGCAAGTATGTCCCTAGCCTTGTGCAGCATACTACCCTCACCTAGAATTATACCACAGTATAAACAAAAGATGATTAATTTCAATAACTGACTCAGTTTTTGGTGTCATTCAAAGGGGATTCAGTTCCTGTCAGCCTGGGAAGCCATGGTCGACAAACCTCGCTACTTTTCCAGAGATGGTTTGCACCTGGCATCTCTAGGCTTTTGGCTGCTGGCAAAAGCTCTTGCTTCCCCCATAGTGCTTTTTTTAGGTAGTCTCTCGAAAACAACATTACCAATGTGAAATTAACCAGTGAGAACAATATAAGGGTCATGTTGCTAAATGCTAGGAGCTTAAACCAAAAACTGCACTCCCTGGAAGCATTTCTATCACTAGAAGATGTAGATGTCTGCGCAATCACAAAAACCTGGTTCAAGGCCTCAGAGAGTACCTCGACCTTACAAGGCTGCAATGCCCTCCACACCTTTAGACTGCAAAATGAACATGTGTAGAGAAAAACTCACCTCCCATCTAGTTAGACTGTACAACCCCCTGGAGTTACTCCAGGTCCAGGTTATGGTGGGTAACACCCCCATTCAAGTCATAGCCAGTTATAGATCCCCCTGCATGGGTCACAACACCCATAAAGTCTACTTGACCAAACTGGAGACAATCCAAATTTTACCAAACACACTGGTTATGGGGGATTTCAATTATCCCACCATCAAATTGGAAACCTACAATAGCCCTAAGTCACTAGCGCATAAGTTCCTTGACTTAGTTAATTCAAATACCCTGGAACAAATTGTCCATACCCTGGCAAGGGGAACAAACATTCTGGATTTAGTTCTCACCAACATGTCAAACAGATGCACTGCCGCAACTGTCGGACCCTCATAAGTTAAAACTGACCACAAATTAGTCACCTTCAAGCTGGCACTAACACCAGAACTCACAAAGGGTGAAATCAGACAAAAGAATTTCATCACGGCAAACTATACCCTCCTAGGGAAATTATCAATGTATTCCAAGTCCCAACCCAAGCTGGAAGTGATAACTATTCCAAAGCTTACACTAAAGCCCTGTACAATCACTTGCATCAGTGTATAAAGTCAGCCATACCAGAAAGAATCAAAGCCAGAGCCCCAAGTAAAACTAAGCTGCCATGGTGGACATCCAGAATCAACAAACATTACAATAAATGCAAAAGGTTGCTGTCCAAGAAAACAAAGGCAAGGCCCCAACAATGGAAAAGCACCCTTCTAAGCCTCAACAGGCAAGTAAGACAACTTGTCAAATCCTCCAAGGGCTCCTTTGAGAGAAACTTAGCAAGTACAGCCAAGGATAACTGTAAGGCCTTTTACAGCTACATATGTAACCTAAAGGGTAGGACCCAAGCATGTGCAGAACTAGTGGCCAACAGTATCACACACACATTTAGCAAACCTACTAGTGGATAGGTTTGGTGAAAATGTCATTCCCTTATCTCCTCCTAACTTACAGCAAACATTCCCCCAATTCCCCAACCCTACATATCTGAAGAGCAGGCCCTCAAAGCCTTGTCCAAAGCAAAAAATAGAGCCACTATGGGATCAGACGACATCCCAGGCTGTCTTCTAAACAGGCTAAAACATGAACTAGCATCACCACTAAGTATCCTTTTCAATCATGGCCTAAACACAGGCTTTATTCATGTAGAATGGAGAATAGCAACAGTTATTCCCCTCCACAACAGTGATCTAGCAACAGATAGGTGGCCTCCAAACCCTGTATCCTACTCAGTTTGGCTTCGTGAAGGGCAGATCCTGCCTGTTAAATCTGGCGGATATCTTTGAAAATGTGACTAAAGCCATTGACAAGGGCAAATCTGTGCACACAGTATACCTTGACCTGGCAAAGGCTTTCATCATAGTCCCACATTCAGGCATTACTGATAAACTTAACAAAGTGAATGCATACCCCTTCCTTGTAAGATGGGTTGCCAACTGGCTCACAAACTAAACACACACTATCAAAGTGGGTGACTCCATATCAACCAGCAGACCTGATACCAGTGGGGTGCCACAGCGGTCAGTGCTGGGCCCCCTACTGTTTGGTATATACTTCTCAGAAGTTCAGGTCAAAACTAGGGGGTTGTGGCTGAGCAGGTTTGCAGTTGGCTGCAAACTAGGTGCAATCATTGAATCCCCAAATTATGTCAGTATACTCCATGAGGGTCACACGTAGACCGATTGGTGTATTAGTCACAGCCTCAAAATTAATGCAAAGAAGTGCATCATAATTCCCTTCAGCACAAACAGTGTCCCCTCACACTATCAAATGAACAGCAATACCCTAAGTACCCATGACGTGGTAAGGGGTCTGATATCACAAGTTGGCTGTGACCATAACTTCGACCACCATGTGTCTACTATAGTACGGAATGCTTTCTAAGTAGCACACTTGATTAGTAAAGGCATCACCTCAAGAGCAAAATAGGTTATAACCCCCTCTTTACTCGGCACTTATACAGCCCATAATTTAGTAATAATGCCCCCGTTTGGCATGTACCATACTAAGCATCTGCAGCAATTAGAGAGACCTCAGAGGTTTCTGACAAAGAAAATTAAGGGGTTCCAGCATGTTCCTAACACAGACCAACTAAAGTCCCTCTCACTATACTCCATATCATATAGACTTCTTAAGGGAGACTTATGCCTGGCCAACAGAGCAATCCAAGTCCCAAACCTAATGAATTTGCTGCATATCTGTAAATAAAACGGGACTAGGGCTACACATTCCAACAAACTAAATATGGCCTGCAACTTAAATAGGACATGTTGGAGGAACAGGCTTATCTCCTAGTGACTGCCTCGTCTTTGGAATAGGCTACCTATTCATGTAAAAAAGAGCACCTCTATGACATTATTTAAGAGGAAGCTGGATGAGTGGATGGGGCACTATAAATTCTTACCAGGGATAGAGCTCACAACCCTCCCGGACATGGGCAGTCATCACTAAATGCAGTCTTGGTATTGACTAGCATTTCTCTGGTGTTACATTGGGATGAAATGGCTATGCTTAAAATGACCTCCAGGTTGATAGCCTAGTAATCTCCTATGATTCTATGATATAGCTCCTTGTTACTCCCAGACTAGTTCGTAGCCATCATCAACAGCTATCTACATTTTCCTTTGTACATGGGCTAGTTATTGAAAATAGCTATATTTGATTGTGTCTAGGCATGTGGGAAATGAGTCTAATAAATCCTAGACACAATTATTGTTGGTACCTAACCCTACTGAGTCTTTGAAAGGTGTGTTTTGTTCATAGGTGTTTACTAAACTAATGACCACAAGGGCCTTTTTAAGCCTAGCCATGCATCCCAAATCTCTGATAAGTTCTGATACCCTTGATAAGTGTAAGCATGGGCCTGGGAGATGAACCATTTACAGGTTACCTGTTTGCATTAGAGACATAGGTGCCAAACCAGGGATGAATTTCCGGTTTCCCATCCAATTGTCCAAGTTGCACTTGAATTGGGTTAGAGAGGAACTCTGCTTCACATGGATGGGGAGCCTGTTCCATAGATGAAGTAGTCTCTGGGATACATACCTATCTCTCCAACAGGTCATATTTATATAGAGGCAAGATTTAAGTCTTTAGAACAGGTAATTCTGGTAGTGTTTGTTTTGTGGATATGCAGGAGGTCCATCAGAGTGGGGTCTGACAATGCCCTATATGCCAGGCATAGATCTCCCCTCAAAAAGCCTGTAGGAGACAGAAAACAGGGATAGGGCCTTGAGGCGATGTGCATAGGACATATTACTTATGCCCTGTATTCTTTTAGTGAGAACCTCTGTGGATGTCCCAGTTGTTGGATATGCCTGGTTAGGTACATACCAAAGGGTGCATTGTACTCAATGATAGGTCTGATGAATGTCGAATATAGTGGAACAATGACTTCCTTGGATTTAGATGCCATACCTTTGTTTATAAGTTGCGCAACATAGAATGATTTCCTCACCATTGTAGACACATGATGATCAAAGGCTATATTACTATCTATATGTGTCCAAAAGTCCCTGACTACTGGGTCAACTCTAAGGTGTGTGTTGTCAATTTGATAGTTACCAGGGATGGATGACTTCCCAAAGGATACTATTATGCATTTCTTGGTATTTAGTTTTAGTTCATGGCTGTGACACCAGTTGTTTGTCTGTGTCAGCCCCTCCTGGAGAACATTTGTGTCAGTGTGTGATTCAATGACAGCTCCTAATTTGCAGTCATCTGCAAATGTAATCAGCCAGAGACCACTGACATTGGCCTTGACTTCTGAGAAGTAAATGCCAAAAAGGAGCAGTCCAAGGACTGATCCCTGAGGGGACTCCACTTGTGACTGTCCTCTTTGTAGAGGTGGACTCTCCAATTCTAACTTTCTGGGCCCTGTCTGTGAGCCAGTTACTATCCACTGAGTAACGTATGGGTTCGTACCTAACCTCTTAAGTTTGTCAACAATGCCTGAGTGGGGTATTGTGTCAAATGCCTTGGCCAAGTCAAGGTAGGCAGTGTAAACTATTTTGCCCTCATCCATTGCTTTGGTGGCCTTCTCAAAGAAGTCCACCAGGTTGAATAGGCATGGTCTGCCCTTGACAAAACTAAACTGAGTTGGGTCCAGTGACTGGAGGTTTACTATATCTCTATTGATCCCCTCCATGATAATTCTTTCCATGGCTTTACATATAAGACTAATGAGACTTATAGGTCTGTAGTTTCCAGGGTCTTTAGATGGCCCACCTTTGTACAGAGGGGTGACTGTTGCCTTTCTCCATTCATGAGGCATGAAGCCTGTTTGGAGGCTAAAGTTAAATAGTAATTTCAGAGTCCCTGCTAGGTCATGTTTCATGCTATTTAGAAGGCATCCTGGGATATTGTCTGGGCCCATTGTTGCAGTGTTCTTGGTCTTAGAGAGAGCATTAATGACCTGTTCTCTACTGATAGTAGAGGAGTTATATTTGATGATATTTCCTGAGAGAAGGTTGAGGGGGAGAGAGGAGTAAAGTTTTAGCTGAATCTATCAGCCAGGAGGTTTGCTGTATCTTCTGGCTCAGTATAGGTGGCTCCATGTACAATTTGTGTTATTCTAGAAACAATCATTGTGTGCTGTCACTGCCTCTTTGTAGCATGTGTTTTGTGGCATGAAAGTCAAACTCTCTTCAATTTATTGGTGACAATTGAGCCTTAAATCCATGGGTCCTTTAGTACACTCTTCTGCCACAAGGGGGGGGGGGGTGGGTGGGCTCAATGTAAGATGGGTGACTTTAGTGCTCAGATAATGCCAAACAGTCTAGAGTCAGCAAATCTGAATCTAGCCTATGCTATAAAATACATAAGTACTAGAAAATAGAAAGTGCTGGAAAAAACAGTCTCAAACAGCAAACAGTTGAAACCGTGAAATAGCAAAGCAGTTAAAATGGCTAAAAAACAGTTAAAAGTAGGCAGCAGTTCAGCAATACACAGTTTAAAAGTTCAGTAGAGTGAATAAAAATGCTTATTTTTCTGTAGATTTCAAAGGATGCCTTGGATATCATTTGGATTCACTCCAAGACAACTGTCAATCATACAATGGTGTCATCTGAGATTGTTATTCTAGAGTACTGTGTATAAGTTTTAATTCATGTTTAGATTTCATGCTGCTGTTGTTATACAGAATTTGTGTATTGCACAATTACTATAATTTGTACTGTACCAAACTGTAGTTATGTACCACTACCTGGAGAATTTATACTATTCCTTTATCCCTCGTACTACTGTCATTGTACTGAATGTGTGTGCTGTAACAAACTATAGCTGTTTATTACTTTCAGATTAGACTGCACTATGTAATTTCTTTTTTGTAGGGTCAAGTCAGTGTTAGCACATTTTCACCTTACCTAGTCTATCTTCTCCTCAGTGTAGGTTATCTATTCAACATATCTTCTCTGCCTGACTGGATTGACTAGGGAGATGATTTTTTTTTGAGCTATGACACAGAATTGGAGTTGCCTAGAAATAATAAAGCCTTGCTGAGTCTAACTGAGGTGGCTGCAAAAAAAAAAAAAAAAGAAGCAATTACTAGAAAATGAAAATCAAAGCCTAAACCAGCTTTACTAGAAGTACTAAATATAGTAACAGAGATAAAACAACTGGAATTGGGATCTTTAGAAATGGGAAGGAGCAAACTTCATAGGAAAATGGGAATTGTGGGAACAATATATGCAGAGGAGGAACAAGGTTTAAAAGAACTCAGGATTTGAATGAACTGTATAATGCTTAACTAACAAAAGTTAGATTATAATTGATGCATACTGTTTGCAACTAAAGTGGTGTCAATACTTGTTTTTCATTTATATAAATGTAAGATTGCCTATGTCATATGTGATAATTTAATAAAGATGATTTTTGTTAAAAAAATTATCTTCTCTGCCTGCTGACTAAATTTGTTTACTGTATCATTTTATTCACTGTACTGCACTTTTAAACTGTGTATTAGTAAATTATCACCTACTTTTAACTGTTTTTAGCTGTTTTGTTGTTTGAGACTGTTTTTCTTGCACTTTCTATTTTCTAGTACTTGTGTATTTTATAGCATGGGCTAGATTCAGATTTGCTGAATCTAGACGTTTGGCATTATCTGAGCGCTAAAACCAGCCATCCATCTTACATTAGAGGACTCCCTGCACCCTTTTGGCAGAAGACTGTAACAAAGGACTCATTTGAGTTGAAGATTGATGGAATAAGGCTCAGTACTGAGTGCTTCATTGGCCAGCTTGTTTGAAAATTACTTAACTTAGCTTGTATTTAGGCAGCACATTTGCAAGGGCCTATGCTCAGTTTACAGGAGCTGCTCTAGGATTGGTGAGCTCTGTCTGATCTCTGGAGTGAATCTAAATGAAAAAGAAACCATCCTTTGAAATCTACGGAAAAATAAGTATTTTTATTCACTGTACTGCACTTTTAAACCGTGTATTACTAAATTGCAGCCTACTTTTTACTGTTCTTTAGCTGTTTTTAACTGTTTTGCTGTTTCACTGTTTCAGCTGTTTGCTGTTTGAGATTGTTTATCCTGCAATTTCTATTTTCCAGTACATGTGTATTTTATAGCATTGGCTAGATTAAGATTTGCTGAATCTAGACTGTTTAGCATTATCTGAGCACTAAAACCAGACATCTTACATTAAGAGGGCACCCTGCACCCCTGTGGCAGAAGAGTGTAGCAAAGGACCCATCTGAGTTGGAGATTGTTGGAATAAGGCTCAAATGAGCATTTCCATTGGCCAGCTTCTTTGAAAATTGCTTAACTTGTTAAAAAAGGGTTCTCACAGTTGCTACTTAAGCCCCACATCTGCATGGGTTTGCACCTGTTTTAACACAGCTCCACAGAGTTTCATGATCAGCCTCTGCTCTACTACCGTCATCTGAGCAATCCGAGGCACTGTTTGCTCACAGTGCACCTTCTTGTAGCACTAGGCAGTGGAGGTAACCATTGGCGGTTATAGATGCAAAAGCTAAAGTAGATTTATTTTCCCTTAGAAACTGCCCATGCTCCAACTGAGGAGTTCCTTTAACTGTACTTAGCTGCTCAGAGAGGACCTTAGCTGGGCTTTCTTCAGCATTTGCCATTTTAACTGAAATCTCCTAATCCCTAATAGTCTCATATCCCCTGAGAGCCACAGTAGTATAGACTGAGCATTGAGCCCCCAATTAAACCACATCTTTCCTCATTAAAGTAAACAAATCTACACCTAGTATTATGGATGTTCAGTTCTCCTCCATTTCTCCTGCCAGCCTGACTGACATGGGTATCCTGAAGCAGTGTAGCAATTGCCTTGTGCACTGACAACACATTACCCCTAAACCACTCAAGCTCAATATGTGAGAGATGCATATGCACTAAGAATTATGAATCCTTGTTCTCTCATTCACAGAACAGTGACACTGAACATGTTATCAGCCCACATATTACACCTTCTTTACAAATCACGCTCTCAACACATAAACCATCATACTCGGAGGTACTTACCAGAAATTTACATAAATGCTAGAGACCTCCGAAGCATAACATGCTACACCTAATGCAGTACCTACAGCACTCAATACACATAAAACCACAAACACAAGTGTCTCACCAAACAAATCCCTAAGGCAAAGCACATCTAAACCAAATTTTTTGGTCATAGGCAACTCCATAGTGAGGCACACAGATATCCCACTCACCAGGCTGGACAAGGAGAAGGTTATGGTCAGCTCTCTGTCAGGTGCCAGGATCCGCCAGATCACACATGCACTCAAGTGACTCCATAACAAGTACCATTATGACTCCGTCATAGTTCATGCTGGTGTAAATGACATGAGACGTACCTCACTGGACTATACGAAGACAAAGACAGACATGAATGAGTTCTCTAAATGTGTGTCTCAGGCAGGATGTCCCTAGCCTTGAGCAGCATACTACCTTCACCTAAGATGATAATACAATAATTGACTTCAATTGGCTTAGTTTCTAGTGTCATTCTAAGGAGATCCAGGGGATAACATGGTAGATAGACCATGCTGCTTTGCCACAGATGGTCTTTATCTGTCACCTCTGGGATTTCAGTTACTGGCAAAGGCTGTTGCCTCCTCCATAGTGCCTTTTTTAGGCAATGCCACAAAAACAAAATTCCTGACATAAAAATATCTTCTAAAAGCAACCTGAAGGTTATGTTGCTAATGCTGGCAGTCTAAAGTTAAAACTGCACTCACTGGAAGCAGCCCTCACCTTAGAAGATGCTGACATATGTGCAGTCACAGAGACTTGGTTTAAGGCCACAGAAAGCACCCCATACTGGGTTATAATACCTTCCACACATTCAGACCACAAACTGAAAGTGTGAGAACTAAAGGAGGCTGAGTGTTAATACTCATCAAAGACAAATACACCTCTAGATTGGTTAAACAAAATGATTCCCTTGAACTAATCCAGGTCCAACTGACTGTAGGTAAGACCCTCTTCTCCAAGTTATTGCCAGTTATAGGACCCCCTCCATGAACCAGGATACCTACACTTCATATTTGGATCTACTTGAATCACTCAAGATACAACCAAACACCCTGGTTTTAAGTGACTTTAACTACCCATCCATAGATTGGGTAAATTATACATGCACTAACACACTTGTCCAAAGGTTCTTGGACTTCATCATCTCCAATTCCCTGGACCAGTTGGTTGACACCCACACAAGGGGCCCAAACATTCTGGAGAAGGTGCTCGCTAACATGGGTGATCGTTGCACCACCCTATCTGTGTGGCCCTCCCTAGTGAGGTCTGATCATAAATCAGTCTCATTAGAAGTAACAATAGCATCTGACCCCACATTAGCAGCAACTAGACTAAAAAAACTTCTTTAAAGTTAATTACAACCTAATATGTGACATCATTAATAGTTTTATAGCCCCTGCCCTCACTGATGGCATGGACACTTATACTGGGATTTACACCAATGCCTTGTATAAGCATCTCTAGAAATGTATTGACTCAGCCGTACCTGAAAGGACCAAAACAAGATCCTCAAGAAAGAACAAGCCTGCCTGGTGGACATCTGCCATTAACAGGTTATACAACAGGAGAAGGAAATTGCTGTCCAAGAGCAGGAAGGAAAGAAGGTCTATGAATTGGAAGAATTCCCTCCTTGGCTTAAACAAGCAAATAAGGCACCTTGTAATTATAAGGCATTATAAAGCTAACTATGAATCCAAATTAGCCACTTTCATTAAGGATAACCATAAGACCTTCTTTTTGCTATGTCAGAAACCTTAAAGGAAAAAACAGATCTGGTTGTTAATTCATTTATCATTTGTTACCCGGGAAAGTCCGACTTGGAACAAAGCCAATTTTCAGCGGAGGCCCATGGAGAAATGCTCCAAATACATGTCTTTATAACATGGGAGAAAACTGGAGCACCCGGAGGAAACCCACACAAACACAGGGAGGACATACAGACTCCACACAGAAGGTACCCCAGCCGAGAATCAAACCAGAGAACCTCTTGCTTTGAGGCAACAATGCTACCGCTGCACCACTGCTCCGTTAATGGTACCAGATATACTGAAACCACAAAAATAGCCAACCTGCTAGCTGACAGGATCAGTGAAAACTTCTCCCCTCTGTCCCCACCACATATCCCCCAAAGCATCTGTACCACCTGCCCTTCACCTAGTATCTCCAAGGAGCAGATCGTAAACACTCTCTCCAAAGTCAAAAACACAACCTTTGTGGGACCTGATAATATCCCAGGCTGCATTTTAATTTTAGTTTTGTACCTGCTGAATGGAAAACAGAAATCCTCTCCACAGCCCTCCACAGCACCTACCAAACATAGTCCACACACCTGTGTCTCACAGCCACTAAGGCTTCACCATAAACCCAACACATTAGTCATAGGAGACTATTGTGAGACACACAGATGTGCCTATCACAGGCTGGATAAGGAGAAAGTCACGGTTAATTGTCTGTCAGGTGCCAGAATATGCCATATCACACATGCACTCAAGTTTCTCAACAACATGTATTGTTATGACTCTGTCATAGTCCATGTTGGCATGAATGACTTGAGACATACTTATCTGGAATATATGAAGAGAGACATGAATGAGCTCATTGATTATGTGTCCCAGGCAGGTATGTCCTTAGCCTTAAGCAACATTCTGCCATCACCCAGAATGATGCCTCAATACAAACAGAAAATGATTGACTTTAACAATTGGCTTAGTTTCTGTTGTCATTCCAGGGGGATCCAGTACCTTTCATCCTGGGAAGATATGAGAGACAGACCATGATGCTTTGCTAGAGATGGCCTGCATCTGTCTCACCTGGGCTTCAGGCTTCTGGCAAAGGCTCTTGTCTTCCCCATAGTGACGTTTTTAGGAAAAGGCCTGAGGTAGATAAAAACCAACATAAAAATTAAAAAAAAATGCAAATTAATGGTCATGCTGCTAAATGCTAGGAGTCTAAACATGAAACTGCACTCATTGCAAGCATTCTTAACCGTGGAAAATGCTGACATCTGTGCAATCACAGAAGCCTGGTTCAAAACTGCAGAGAGCACCCCAGCCTTACCTGGTTACTCATCCTATCATGCATTTAGACCCCAAATTGTGGGCAGTAAAGCCAAATGAGGTGGAGTTTCAATATATATAAAGACATATACACCTCCAGGCTGGTCAAAGAGTATGATGCACAGGAGACATTCCAGGTGCAGTTAACCACTGACAAGACCCCTATTCAAATCATAGATAGCTACTGGCCCCCAAATCTGACTCATGATGCTCAATCCGCCTATTTGGACCAATTTGAATCTATCAAGATTCAACCCTTTACCCTGATCCTGGGTGACTTTAACTTCCCAAACATAGATGGGAAGAACTACTCATGCCAAAACTATACCAAAGCACTATATGAGCATTTATATAGAAGCATGGAATCAGGAATAGCCGACAGGACTAAATCATCCTCTGCAAGGAAGAGTAAACCTGTCTGGTGAACATCTGCAATAAATAAACTCTATAACAAAAGGAAAAATTGCTGTCCAAGACCAAGAAGGAGCAGGTGCCCAACTGGAAGCAATGTCTCTTTAGCCTGAACAAGCAAATAAGAGCACTAGTGAAGTCCTCCAAAGCAAACTTCCGAGTCCATATTGGCCACATTTACTAGAGACAATCATAAGGCCTTTTTCACATATGTCCGCAACCTCAAAGGAAGCAGACGGATCTTTTCAGAACTGGTGGTCAAGGACACCGCATATACAAATGCCGTAGATATAGCAAACTTGCTGGCTGATAGATTCAGCAAAAACTTTACCCCTCTGTCCCTCCATCAGTAAATCAGGACATCCCCAGTACCTGCCCCCTTCCCCTTATATCTAGGGAACAGGTCATCACTACTCTCTCAAAGGCAAAAAAATACAGCCTCCATGGGACCTGATAACATACCAGGCTGCATCCTATGTGAACTCAGGCAGGAACTTGCAGCACCATTAGGCACTCTATTCAACCAGAGCCTGAACACTGGCTTCATTTCTTCTGAATGGAGGACAGCCACTGTCATAACTTTACACAAAGGTGGAGCATCCACTGATGTGGGAAATTATAGACCCATCAGCCTAACTTGCCTGATCTGCAAGGCCATGGAATGGATTGTCATGGACCTCATTAACAGGGACATTGGCAACCTCCAAACACTCGACCCAACACAGTTTGGCTTTGTCAAGGGGAGGTCATGTCTGCTAAATTTGGTCAACTTCTTTAAGACACCAAAGCCATGGACGAGGGGAAGACGGTGCACACTGCCAACCTTGACCTAGCCAAAGCCTTTGACAGTTTTCCCCACTCAGGCATAATAGAAAAACTCTCTCAACTAGGCATCAATCTGTATGTTGATAGAACCCACCTAGTCAAAATAGGGGAAGCCACCTCAAGCAGTAGACCCGTAACAAGCAGTGTACCCCAGGGTTCAGTCTTGGGGCCTCTGTTATTTGGGATATACTTTTCTGAGGTGCAGGCCAACACCAGTGGGCTATGGCTGACCAAGTTTGCAGATGACTGCAAGCTGGATGCTGTCATCAGTTCTCCTAGTGATGTGGACATCCTTCAAGAGGGTCTCACTCAGACAAATGACTGGTGCCAGAATCATGGCCTGAAGCTGAATACCAAAAAAATTCATCATCATCATCCCCTTTGGGGAGAGTGACATCACCATAAATTAACACATTAATAACAACATCCTAAGCATGCAATCAGTCATGAGGGATTTGGGCACCCAGGTTGATAGCAACCTGACTTTTGACCACCATATTGCTTCTGTTGTATG
Organism: Protopterus annectens; assembly: GCF_019279795.1. Lineage (NCBI taxonomy): Eukaryota > Metazoa > Chordata > Ceratodontiformes > Protopteridae > Protopterus > Protopterus annectens. Next base: position 626,232,941 of record NC_056741.1, read on the forward strand.
GAAAGCCTTCTACATGGCCCACCTCATAAGTAAGGGTACCTTATCTAGGGACAAGGAAGTTGTAACATCCCTGTATTCTTCCCTTATAAGGCCCATTATTGAGTACAATCCCCCTTTCGGCATGTACCTTGCAAAGCACATGCAGCAGCTGGAGAGACCACAGAGGTTCCTCACCAGGAGAAACCAGGGCCTCAAACATCTACCATACACAGATAGGCTAAAAGCCCTATCCCTCTGCTCAGTTTCATACAGACTCCTCAGAGGTGATCTCTGTCTGGAATACAAGGCGATCACGAACACCACCTTGATGGGACTGCTGCATATGTGCAAGTTAAGCTCCACTCAAGTAACTTGCAGTCGTGGCCTCAACTTGGTCTGTGACATCAACAGGACTTGTTGGTGGGACAGATTTGTGTCTTAGAGACTCCCCCATCTATGGAATAGACTCCCTCTCCACGTCAAGCAGAGTACCTCTTTACCCCTTTTAAGCACAACGTGGTTAACTGGATGGGAAACAGAAAATATACCTCAGGGATTCCACCTGTATCCCTGCTGGACAGGGGCATCAGGTGCTGACTTGTATAAACATGGGCTAAACTCTTGGCTATAACAATATAATCAGCTCTCGAAATTCAACTGCAAGACTTTCAGCTCCCATGTAGCCTCAAGTGTCACTTAGGCAAGGAATTTTACTAACATCTCACCAATAGCATAGACCAAGCGGTTCCAATCAGAAGGAACTATATTAAGGGAACATAAAAATGAACTACCTTGATGGAATGCCAACATTAATAAGCCCTATAATAATGATTCTGACCTATAATAATTCAAAATCTCCCACAATAACAACAAATACCTGAAAGTTATCAAAAAGACTGAATCAGAACACAAATCAAAATTAGTATCTGAAGGTAAAAGTAAACATAATTCTTTCTTTAGCTACATCAGATAATTTAGCAATAATCCAGATCTGGGTGTGGGTAACGCAGTATTTACCCATGGTTGTTGTGGTTTGATCACAATTCCAGTCGTTAGTAAACCCTTTGTTATCCACACTAAGGGGTAAAGTATTGCTGTTATATAATAAAATTAGTTAAGAAAAAAAGTCTTTGTTTTTCTCAATAACGTTATTGTATTAAAGGACTTTAGTGCTCTTCCACTGGCTTTTGGTGTTCTGAAGGTTACAAAATATATACTGAGCATGCTGTGTCTATATCTGCCAATGGTTGAACAGAATGTTTCTACATCTTAATTTTCACTAGTGTGCATTTGTAATATGCGATTTATAAAAGATGTGTTTTTCCTGATGTAACTAAATAATAATTTAGACTTGCACTTCTGAGAAGGAAAAAGCTGAGAGCTGGCATGGGCATTGGAGAGTTCTTTTTTAATGTGTTTAATAATAAATTTAATAAATAATATTTTCTCCTAAAATAGAGGACAGAGCAGCTTTAACTATTTCTTTTAATAGTTACAGCTGTCTGACTTGAGTCTGTTTTCTTCACATTGTGGAGAAGAGTATACCGTAGCTGCTTATCACAGTTATTCTGCTCTTTGGAGAAAATATAGTTTTATGTGTGGCATTCTTGACTGACAGTTATCCTCAGCAATTTACTTGAAAATCAGACATTTTATAAACGACAAGGCATACATATGACGAAAATCAGGGAATTCTGAAAATCACTGGACATCTGATAGTCATGGTTATCAGCAGTACTGCTGGTAAGCATACCTTTCTATTCTTACAGTTTTGTAGATCATATGTTTTATCCTATATTTTGCCCTGTGATTCATAAAATAGCTTTTTAACATGTTGTTCAGAACATTCCAGTGGAACGTCTGGCCTCTGTACAATTCCGTAGCAAGTGGACTTGTTTCTGTTGGGCTAAGCTCGATTTACAACGGGCATACTGTCTACTGTCCAACTGCTGTTCACATTTTAAAATACTGATCACTCATTTTTGTATAATTTAGAAATAACACTCAGTAATGCTCTGATTTATATTAGTATTGCCCACTCTGATCCTAAAGATATTACCACAATACTGGCAGATAAACTTAGTGCCATCTTTAAACCAGAACCAGTCACTGAAGTTCCAGAATTATGGAACATTCCTAAAATTGCTTTCTAAAGCTAAAATAGCACCACTCTGGGCTCCAGCAATCTGCCTTATTATTTAATCAACAGAACCAAACAACGTCTCTCTGAAATCCTCCTAAAATTGTTCAGCTTAACCATAACCACAAGGTATGCTCTTGACATATGGAATATGGTTATTGTTACGCAATTCCATAAGGGGGCCCCACCTCAGATACTGGAAACTATAGAGACATTAGCCTATAAAGCTTAATTTTTAATGTCATAGAACATATATCTGATTTTATAAGCTTTGACATAAAACATCTTATTTCTCTAGCCCCACAACAATATGATTTTGTCAAAGGGAGATCACATCTACTGAATTTAGTTACTGTCTTCAAGATAGACATTGAAGCTGTAGATAGCAGCCAGGTGGATCTAACAAAACCTCTGACACTATTCCCCCGTGTCAGAACTGCAAATAAACTTAATGGCTTAAATGTAGACCCTTCTGTTGTGAGATGGATAGAAGACTGTCTGGTGGAAAGAACCAACATAGTTAAAGGAGAAGGTGCCACCCCATAAAGGAAAGGGTGACTAGAGGCATTCCTTAAGGTTCAGTATTGTAAACCCTTCTGTTCAGTGTCTTGAATCTCAAATCAACTAATCAAGACATGAGGCTAATTGTATCAGTCAATGACTGCAAGGTGAGTGTTATTCACTCAGCATTTCATACTGTATTACTTAATAGCAAGGGCTTAATCATACATAAATGCGTTTAAATTAAATATAAGGAAGTATAGCATAGTCAGCTTTGGTGAACAAATCTCACCCCACTCCAGACTGATACAGTCATCAGAGATCTGGGCATCTTTGCAGACAACTCCCTTTCTTTTAATCATCACATAACAACAGTAGTTAGGAAATCCTTGTATATAGCCCAATAAATAACTAATGGAATCTCATCCAGGAAGTAAGTCATTACTTGTTCTATACTCTGTCTTGATCAGACAATTCTAGAATATAATTTCCTTTTTGTATGTGTCTGTACAAACAGATCACACAGCTAGAAAGGTCCCAGAGATTCCTAATTAAAAAGATCACCAGACTATAGTCAAGACAAGGCTTCAAACTATATCCCTATAATATGCCTCGTATATACTCCTGCAGGGCAGGTAATGTCTAGCATTCAGTGCTGTTAAGGATCCAACCCTACTTTATCTACCAAACTTCCACAAGGGAAATGGCTGAACAAACACTCAAACTGAAGATGTGAATCTGCATCAACAAGAAAAAAATATATACTAGAGGGGTAGCTCCCTATCTGGGTCACATCAAAAATAAAATGATACCCTCATGTTCTTGCTCTTCTGAGTATAGGGTGGCAATGTTAAAGGACTTACTTGTAGTACAGGTCTCAAGAAACTGTTGGTTATACAGATATGGTGATGTTCTTACTCTAACTTGCATGAAACAAAGACAGTAATAGGAAACTGCACAGGAACACTGCCTCAGTTATTGGGGTAAACTTATAAGATGATGACGCTAAAAGTCTTGTCACAAATTGGTGATAATTACTGATATTACAGAAAACAATGCTTTGATACTGCACTCAGTTTGATAAATTTACCAAAGAGCATAAAAAGTCGTAAGACTAAGTACATAAAAGTCAGGGATTTTTAGTATTTTGATGTCAGCTCTATGACTCAACAACGTTTTCAGATTATATAACTAATATGACTCCTGTGACTTAGCAAGTTAAGATCCAAAAGACCAAGTGATGTTTTTTATTTGCTGCACAGCCTTTAGACAAAAATGCAGATATTTATACTTTTTTTGCATGACACATACAATATAACCAGGGCCAGCCTTAAGTGAACTGGCACCCTGGGAGAAAAAGCTCCTTGGCTAGCCCCCACCCCCCACCACTATCCCTGTTGGCCAACCCATCCTGGTTTATTCATTCATTCATTCATCATGTTCTGTTTAAGCAAGACTGCACTCTGATAACTGTATTATGCCATGGGGGGGGGGGGGGGTCCTAGATGCTAAACTAATGTCTTTCGGCTTTTCCCGGTTAGGGATTGCCACAGCGGAACTCCGGTCCGCTAATGATTGACAGTGGATTTTTTATGGTGCCGAGTAACCAGCCTGACGCCCAACCTTCAAAGAAGGCACACCCATTCACACACGCACCTACCTGCATGTCTTTAGATGTCACTTGACTGCGGGGAGGACATGCAGACTCCACACAGAAGGCGGTCCAGAGGTGCATTTTAGAGTTTTTTAAATAACTTTTTTTATCCAGTAATTGCCTGAACAAAAAAGGAAGAAATTTAGTCTTGCTTTGTTTTTTTTTCCTGCCTTCAGCACATTCTAACTGACCAAGACTACCCAGTAATGCTCAAAGCTGACCAAACACCAGTTTACCATAAACTGGGAAGACAAATTCTTGTGATGATACACATATCATATCTGAGAATAGTACCTGCTCCATAGCCCCAACCTCAAAAATAGGTTGTCACTTTTTGTGCTTACCACATGGGGTGAAATTGGTATTAGAAATTAAGACAGAAATTCACAGTCACATTTCAAGCTACCGCTGTCATATTTATATATGGCATGGCTCCTCATCCACTCCTCCCCTAAAAGACAGTTACCTCCTGTGTACCTAAACAATAGAACATAACATAGAGGATTATGAATGGGTCACTGATCATAACCTGTTTATTATGTGTTTGAGACATGGATGGCAAGAAATTCACCTCTTGAGTGAAGCCTGAAACACATCATTAAAGATTATGATCAGAGACCCAATCATAACTCTTTGCAGTGCATGGAGCTTTATCTGCTTCATGTACTACTAGTTAACAGTGAAATAAATGCTGAGTGTTTTACTGACTTTCAAATCAGTAAAAACACTTCTCAAGCACTGTTACAAAGGTAGTGTAACTCAGTCCCTTGTGTTTACACGAACCATGCCATGCTTCTCAAATGTCCAGATTTTATGAGAATGTCCAGATTTTTGCCTTATAGGTTTGGTTTGTTCCTCATAAAATATTTGTTTTTTTGGACAAAACACTGAGGATTGAAGTCAGTAAATAATGACAGGCATTTCAGTTTCAGACTTATTACCCTTCAGAAAACATAGATAAGAACACAACCTGTTATTCTAGCTACTTTCTAAGTTTATACCAGGAAATCAGGGCACATTACCAGCACAGACAACAGGCAGAAACAAATCTGTTTTTTTATTCTGCTGCTGTTTGCTGTTCAGTACTGGCAGATTTGACTGCTGGGGGTGTTAACATTTGTTAAGATCAGGTCTTGTGCAATAGTAACACTTAACTGACTTGTCTTTTTCTAAGTAGCGGAGTGTAATCACTGCACTCCACATTTGTTATTGACATGTATAAACAGCATGCTTACCCCTCCCCCCCAAGACAGTCACTTGTATATGCATCAGATGCTTGATTGTGAGAAAAATGAAATATAAAAAAAAATTACAATACTGTTTCCAGATTCATAGGTGTTTACTAGGCTAATGACCACAGGGGCCTTTTTAATCCTTGCCATGCACCCCAAATCTCTGACAAATTCTGGTACCCTTGATAAGTGTAAGCAGGGGCTTGGGAGATAAAGCATTTAGAAGCAGGAGGCTGGGAAAGGAACCATTTACAGGCTGCCTGTGTCCATTAGAGACATAGGTGCCAAACCAGGGATGTATTTCCTGTTCCCCATCCAATTGTCCAAGTTACACTTGAATTGGGTTAGAGAGAAACTCTGCTTCACATGGATGGGTTGCATGTTCCAGAGATGGGGGTAGTTCATAGGTTCATAGGTTCATAGGTAGGTACTAGGCTATCTGCCTGAAGGCATTTATAAGCCTAGCCAGAGTGTGTCGGCTTTCGCTGCCCCATTGATTAAGTAACTGATCCTTTGTCAAGCCGAGCCAATGAAGTGATCCCGGGGGTGTATTTTCTGTTACCCATCCACTCGTCAAGGTTTCTCTTGAAGAGTGTTAGTGAGGGGCACTGCCTGATGTAATTTGGAATTTTGTTCCAAAGCATGGAGAGTCTCTGTGGCAGGAATCTATCCCTCCAGCATGCTCTATTTATTGTTGTGGTGAGGTTTAGCTCACTAGAGCGTGTGGCTCGCAGTGACCTGGATTTCTTTAGGTGGAGCATGTCCATCAATTCTGAGTTGGACATGACTTTGTAAGTCAGGCAGAGATCAATATCTTATAAGCTTAAACAGTTGCTAGAGTAACAGGATTTCTTTTAACATACATTTTCTGTAGGATTTGAAGTCTGAAACTCAAATGTATGTCATTATTTAGTGACTTCAGTCCTCAGATCATCCCAGTAATTTGTCAGAAAAAAACATGTATTTTTATGAGGAACAGTCCAAAAATATTCTCAGGGATACATATCTGTCTCTCCAGCAGGTCCTATTTATATCAAAGGCAATGTTTAAGTCTTCAGAGAAGGTAATTCTGGTGCTGTTTTTTTTTTTTTGCGGATATGCAGGAGATCTATCAGAGTGGGGCCTAACAATCCCCTTTATGCCAGGAATAGATCTCCCTTCAACAGCCTGTAGGAGACAGAATGCAGACATAAGGTCTTCTTACTTCTAGAGACAGCACAGTTTTCCTATACAAGCTATGGTAATCCTCCATACATCCCTTTGATGTTTATGGGCCAAATTAAAGAAAATGACCACAGTAACCCCAGCCCAACACAAGATATAGTGACTTCTGAGGTTTGCATGGGATGTTAAAGAAATAATGACATTGTTCCCAGCCCCCTAACAAGTACAATAACCTTCTGTGTACACATATGAGCACAGCTGGTTTCAGACTAGGTGAGCTTCAGGATAGAGGCAATTAATAAGCCCGTGTTAAAATCCATTTTTACAGCCTTTGTGTGTGTGTGTGTGTGTGTGGGGGGGGCACTAGACCCCAGATTTTATGAAGGTCTGGGTATTCTGTAATTTATGTATTCTGCATTTATTCCCCACCCCCGACAATTTTTTTGAGAGATGACTGTTAAACTGAGCAAGTGGCAACAGGGTCAGTTCCTTTCAAACAGGGAACCCCCACCAAGCAGTTATAGCCACTCCTATGTACAGTTCAAAGGATGCATTTCACTTTTGATCCAAACCATTGCCACACTTTAAAATATTGCAGGTTGCTTCACATAATCACATTAGTCCTGCAAAGCCAAAATAAACAAACAGCAGCAGACGGCTAGTCATTTTTCTCCACAGAATACAGCACACGTGCACGTGCACTCACAAGTGCATCTGCATATATTTTAAAGCTTAGGTCCAAATCAAAATGTCTGGTTATTTCTAAAATAAAGCCACTGTTCACAGTGATAATAATGAAGTAGTTGTGCTTGCTAAAACTCATCTCCACGTGGTGCTGTTTTTGTAGGCAAAGTAGCAAGACCTTTGGCACATTTCAATAAAATCACACAACTGCTAATATAACAAAAATGATGGCTTATGAGATAATGTCATGTGAAATATGCAGTATGTAATTTGTGTAACTGCTTTAAAAGCAATGCAGAATATTTAATTGAGTCAAATTCAATGTGCAAACATTAACACAAACAGAAGGTTATGCAACTTGATATCAGGAAAACAAAACACAATATTGACTGTGTGGGAACGTCTGATAAGAATGAGTTTTAGAAAATATATCTAGGACATATGGACTTTAACCAAACACATCAGCACTATAATAAGTGAGGCCAATAAAAACGTGGGACTCCTGCTGAGATACTGATATTTTATGCCCTTATATGGTTCATATCTTATCAAACTGTTTACTGCTTTCTGCTTTAGACTTCATTCAAAGAAAATTAAATAATACAAGGGAAGACTGTACAAAGGATGTTTTTAAGAAGATATGTGGTCAGAGAACTTACTTTGCTAGGCTAGAAACCATGTGCTTTATGCCTCAAGTAAAAAACTAGAATGGACAGTAGAATGAATACCTTTAATTTTATTCAGGATTGCTACAGATATAACAGGTGAATGCCTTCTACAGTGTAAAAGAATTAATTAAACAATGGACAGTATCTGTAATAATCCTTATCCATGTGATTAGAAACCTTGGTAATTAAGAATCGTCATATATACTTAATACCCAGTTGAGAAAATGAGAGGTACTTAAGGTACCCCATCAGTTAATGTGAGCATTTCATGATATCACCACTCTTTTATTCCTTCTGAAGTTTTCATGTAAATGCATAACTAAAAAGGAAAATCTATGGAAAACAAGCACCAATGAAAATTAAGTTATTAACTGTAATCCTGTTGGAAATGTATTCTGTAGACTCCATTAAACTTCCTTGAAGAAAGAAATGACGCATTTCTGCTTTTTCTTTTTAAACTGAACATTTATTGATTTTAAACACACACACACACACACACACACACACACACACACACGCACACACACACAAACGCATACAGACAGACAAAGATATACATGCATACATACAAAGTGTGTATATGATTTTATATATATATATATATATATATATATATATCTATGTCAGATGTTCGAGTTTTCAGAAACTCGAAATTTATATAGACGAGACCATATGATCGAGTTTCTGAAAACTCAAACATAAAAAAAACAAACAAAAAAAAAAACTCAATACTTTTTTTTACGTTTATGTAGGGGGGAAAGCCCACAGTGAAGAAAAGGGTAAATTTTCCACTCCTTGCTGTACCATGATCTCTATTCAAAGGCTTTGAGTTTTCAAAACCTTGATCATATGGTCTTGACCATTAGAATTAAGAGTTTCTGAAAACTCCATCAACTGATAGGGATCCATATATATATATATATATATATATATATCTATATATCTATATATCTATATATATATATATATATATATATATATATATATATATATAAATATATATATGGGTCTATAGTAGAACATCGAAGTTTCATGACTTCGAATGTCCTAATATCGACCCCTATTCAGCGCTGAAAATAGCGAAGCTGCAAAACACCGAATTTCTTCCTAGTGAAGGAATTTGGTTGGCTGTTCCTGTGGCTTCTCTATTTTCAGCACTGTGGTAGAAAGTTACGGGTCAGGATCAGGTAAGTGTGCAATTGTGTGGACGTGAGGGTTAAGGTGGGGTAGGTGAGTTAGGGTTAGGGCACAGGTGAGTGTGCATTAGTGACGGACCTTAGGGTTAGGGTTTGGGTTAAGGTAAGTGGATAGCTAGTGGTGTATGTACAGTTTAGTGTAGGGTTAGATGTAGGATTTTAGGTGTATGTGTGTGGATTGCTGTTTGTTTGGTGTGCTTGTGTTGTGTGTATGTGTATCGGAACAGCAAATTTTTTCCCTGGGAAAAAATTCACTGTTCTGCATGTTTGATATTGTCAGCGTTCGCTGAATAGGGCTCAATATTAGAACATTCGATGTTTTAAAAAGTTGATGTTCTAATATAGACCCTATATATATATATATATATATATATATATATATATATATATATATATTATATATGGAATTACATACATATACATAGCTCTAAATAAAACAGCTGACACTTTGAGTGCTTTAGAAATAAGAAAATAAAAGTCTGGGTTAACTTCGCCTAACAGAAAGCAAAAGTTTGAATGTCTTTAAATTGCAAAAGTTCTTGCAGCTTGCAAACAAAATTTAAGTTTATGTTTTTTAATACCCTGTCCAATATAATATAACACAAATTTCAGTGGCCTCCAGTAAAACCTTAAAGCGCCTCTGGTGCTCAGTAAAAGTAAAATAAAAGTAGTCTCAGTTCCCAGATTAGACATACAGATCCATTGGTTAACTGATCCTTCTTAATGGACACCTGTTAAAGTCAATACTCTGTTGTTAACATATTCTTCCAGACTCCTCTGGAACCCTTTCTCTCTCTCTCTTACTCACATACTTACTTATCGGGGCTTAGTAGCCCCTCCTTTAAACACCTTGATGTGTACACACCAGAACTGTAATCAGAGCAGGGTAAAAGGGGCATTTGCCCTGGGCACAAGGTGTCAAGAGGTGTGATTGACAGTTGCCAGTTGTACAGGATTGTAGTATCAGTATTGCTAAATGAATGCTGATACTGTATTTACAACTTGGTTGCAGCCCTGAAGCACCAAGCAAGCTACTTGTTGTAGTTTGTTAAAAGCAGGTTGTTACAGCTGCAGGGGTAGATGAGAGCAGTTTTATTCCCTTCAACTATGTGAAACGCTTTTTTTTTTTTTTTTGGTCCTCAACTTGAGCTGAGGGGGATATGCCAGATGAGATAGCTACAGTTCTGTATGCACCTGAGTACTATTCACAAAACAACCATTACCACCGCTTAATGGTGATCCTCTACCATCTGATGCAGTTGGGGTATAATGCAATTCATTAAATATTTTGCTCCCCCTAATACTACCAATAGGCTCTATTCCACTCTCCTACAAAAGGAATGATGACTGACTTCTTATGCTCTTATACTGTTTCCCCAATTATACCATCATCTGCAAAAATAATGTAAAGAAATACTTACCCTCCTCTCCCTTTTTCTATAACCAGTCCTCATCTTTTCTATCCTGGCTAAGATTTCTTTCACCAGTAACAAAAAAAAAAATAAGGGGAACATAGGCACCCCTATTGCACTCCTCTGTCTGCATGTGTCTCTTACAACTCAGTGTCATTAAAGAACTCACTACTCTTTACAGCTCTGCTATTCTTTAACAAAGCATCCTGTCTAACTGTACTGAATACTTTGTCAGCATCAAACAAAAATATGCCTGTCCCCTCTATTTATTTATTTACATTTGTTGACCGGGCCACCTTATCTACTCTGTCTAGAAACACTAATGACCATCTCTCATAAAACCAACCTTCACTTCCTCTAGAGCTGTAGTCACTCGTCCCGCTTGGACAATACCAGCACTACTACCTTCCTTGTGCTACCTGAGAGCTTCTACAACACATCTTAAAACTGCTGAATTGACTACTATCTTACATCTTCCCTCAATGTCATATACAATTCTAAGGAAAATCCATCCTTTCCTAAGATTTACTACTTCTGATATGTTTAGCTACTTCTGGAATATCATGCCTCTAATTCTCTATTCAACCTTTGCTTCTCTACCTTTTCTAGTTGTGTCCCAGACACACCTTCTGCCTGTTCACTCTCTTTTCATTCCTTTTTTTCCTGTCCAGGTAAAACTCCTTGTTGAATGCTGCTATAGGAACAATCAGAAGGGCCATAACATACCTAACCAGACGCACCTTTAATCAGAGACATTTCAAAGTTCATGCCTCCCTTTTCACACAGTTAATCATGCTTACTGCCCAATCTGAACAGGACTGTGCATGATAACCCTAGTGTAAATGAGTGTCTACCCATCCAGTCATCAAGACTAGTCTTAAAGGTATTCAAGGTAGTTATTTGTTTGACCTGCAGTGGTAACCTATAGCATGGACTGGAAATAGAACGAGATAGGAACCTATCTGTCAAGCAAGTCATCTCCTACCTTCTCTAACCAATTCCAGCATTTAGTGGCACAATCTTTCACAGGATAACATTTAGCCATCCACACTGGTAATCATGACAGTATACTTTACTACATTGCAAATAATACAATACTTCCCCATTTATCAGCTGTTTTTAATTAAGCAAAAATCTTGTGCATGCTAATAGCTTCCAGTAAATCCTGCAAAAGCACCCCTGCAGTCAACCCTTGAGCACCTGAGTTCAAGTGTCTATATCTTCTTCATAATCCTCTTTCATTTGGATCTAATGAACTTGTCACCTCTCTCACTTCATCTTTTTCTTTAAACTTGTCACTTTAATGTTTGCAACCACACTAATCCACATTCAGTTTTGTTCTTTAACCCTCCTCCATTTTGGCAGTCACCTGCAGAAAAGGATAACATAAATTACTCCATTACAGTCCTACCACATCACCTATCCCTCTGTAGGCTTCCTTGTTCACCTGGAACTTTGGTCACATCTTCTCAACATGGCTTATACCAATTTGTTAAACATCTCAATGTTCTTCCTCTCCTCCACAAGTTAAATCCTCCTCTGGCCTTCACTAACACCTTACCCACCTAATGTTCAGTACCTATTGATTCTGTAGCTACACTTCTGTCCTCCTTTATACACAGTCCCTTGAATAATGAACTGTTGGCTTCTCCTTTCATCTTCTTTTTCCTGCTGTAAAAATTCATCTAGGTTCCAACGTTGTCCACCTACACTTAGTCTGATACCACTACAGGTTTCAACCACTTCTCCAAACTTTTCTTTTCTTTTCTGGAAACAGTAGAACAGTAGGGTGTGATTTGCCTGCTACCTGCAGTCCTTATGTGCCAGGTATGGTGTGGCACTAGACTTCATCTGTAATGCTCGTCATGTCAGGATAAAACAGATAAACAGTTGTGGGTTTAGTTCAAGCAGCTTTATTACACACAAACACGTCAGGAATGAGGCTTAGTAACTAACTTATAAACAGACTGATTACTACACTCATACATGTTAACACTCTAGCTGATCTCTCAAAATGGCACTGCTGCCTGCACATCCTCACTATTTATATGCACATGCCTACATCTGGAAATGCTTCTTAAAGTTGAATACACATGCTCTGTTCTACATCCTCCCTCTTTGAGAAATAGATCATATACCAAATGACAGTATTCACTGACATGCAATTACACAGAAATTATCTTTTGACATGCAATTATACAGAACTAATTCTTTGACATGCAATCATACAAAATTAGACACATATAAAACAATCATGTCCAGTTTGCTGTGTATTTTACACTAGGTCTAGAAAAATGGCCTGATCATGTAATGTAAAAATCAGAATTGGATCTAGCAATGGGGACTGTCTTCAAGGAAGTTTCAACTCTGCGGACAACTGGGGCATCATCAGGAATGGGAATGGATACTATGACATGTTCTTCAGTATGAACATTGTCAGGGTTGCTCTGAGATCTAGAGTCTGTATCACAAGTACAATGCTGTGATATCAGTTCAGGCACAGGAAGAAGATGCCTGTAGTTTCGCCTGTATTCTATACCCTCAGATTCTACTAAGAAGGGTCTCAGCTTGGCACATATGCCTCTCACTTCACCAATTTGATCAAAGCCTTTCACCGTTTGCATTCTCACTGTCTCTCCTTCTTTTAACGGATGAAGAAATCTACTCATTTTATCATAGCTGGACTTCTGAAAGGAACGCTTCTTAAAGAGTTGGGCTTTGCTTGCTCTGTTGTTTTTAGCACTATGATTGAACAAACTAGAACTGATAGGCAAGGTTGTTCTGGTTTGTCTAGATAGAAGTCTCTGAGCAGGCAAACCAAGTAGGTTGTCACGGGGTATATTTCCGAGATTACGCAAATTCAAGAAGATATCGGTATTGTCACGCTTTGACCTGTCTAGTAATTGCTTTGCACTCCACACTGCACTTTCTGCAAGGCCGTTCAACTGTGGGTATTGAGGACTACTAATAAAGTGGATAAAGTCCAACTTTTTTGCAAATTTCTGAAACTGGTATACCGGGTACTGTTGTCAGAAATAACTTTATGTGGACTACCACGGACTGAGAAATTATGTTTCATCTTAGTAATAACAGCATTGGATGTTAGGTTAGGTAGCAAATTGATTTCAAACCAGTTCAAATAAGAGTCTACCAACACTAAGTAATACTGATTGTTCTACTCAAATATGTCACTGGTTACTGTTAATCAAGGTAGTTCAGGAATCTAGCTTAGCTGAAGTGGCTCTTTTTGCAAATGCAATTTAGTACTATTGCATACTGAGCAAGAAGAAAGCACTTTATCAATGTCCGTTGATAGAGAAGGCCAAAATTTATTTTGGTAGAATCGGAACCTGGGTGGCCATGATGCAAAATTTGAATGTATTCATGTTGGAACAATAGCTTTGTGACCTTTGAAAATGATACCATCTTCCATCAGCATCTCACCTCTGTATGGAAAATAAGGCTGTACTTTTGGTGGTACACAGGATTGCTTTGATGGCCATCCAACATTGATGAAGTGGTTGAGCTTCTGCAAAACTGGATCAGTCTTTGCATGATGTCTTATCTCATCAAGTCTCATGGTAGAAAAATTACACACTTCCATGACATCAAAGTCAAAATTCTCTGCATCAAGCTGTTCTGTGGTATTTCTGGGTGATCTGGATAAAGTATCAGCCAGATAAATAAGTTTACCTTTTGTATAGACCATTTTGAAATTATACTTTTGTAATCTGAGGATCATTCTTTGTAGTCTTGCTGGAGTGGTATGCATAGGCTTCTTTAAAATAGTAACTAGAGGTTGATGATCAGTCTCAATCTGGATAGCTCAGCCATAAATATAATCATGGAACTTTGAACATGCGAACACAATTGCCAAAATTTCCTTCTCAATTTGAAAATACTGCATCTCAGTTTGGTAAGAGTTCTAGATGCATAGGCAACACGTTTGCCCTCTTGAAGAATAACTGCACCAAGACCGAACTTTGAAAAATCACAGGAAAGAACTACTGGTTTGTGGGCATCATAGTATCTCAATCTAGGTGGATTGGCAGTTTGCTGTTTGCGGTTATTAAATGCTCTCTGGTGTTGTTCTAACCATGACCAGGCAACATTTTTGCATGCCAGCTCTCTTAAATGTGCTGATAACTCACTAAAGTCAGGGTTAAATTTGCCCATATAGTTAATCATACCAAGAAAACGCTCTAGGGATTGGACATTGTCTGGAGCTGGCATCTCAAGAATGGCTGCTTGTTTAGAAGGGTCTGGTCATAAGTCCGAACCGGTAAATAAATGACCTACATAAGTAACTTATGGTAGTCTGAATTTAAATTTCAGAGGATTAAGTTTCAAGTTCAATTCATGTGCTCTGTCCAGAAGTTTCCTGAGGTTTCTGTCATGCTCTGCTTCACCGTTACCTCTAACCAGTACATCATCAACTATTATAGCACACGGATAGCCTGAAAAAAATTGCTCTGTTGCATGCTGAAAGACTTCACTGGCAGAATTTATTCCAAAAGGCATCCTGAGGAATCTGTATCTAGCAAATGGTTTGCTGAATGTAGTCAGTAGTGAAGATTTGTGATCAAGCATTACTTGCCAAAATGATCTCTTTCCATCTAGGACAGAAAAAACAATGGCATTTGGCATGATGGCGGCAACCTCCTGTACTGTATGGATAGGATGATGAGGTCTTTTTAATTCCTTGTTCAAGTCTCTTGGGTCAATGCACATTCTGATTTCATCTGAACTTTTCTTGTGAGCAGCTACCATGGAAGACACCTACTCGGTTGGTTCTGTGACTGGACAAATCACACCTTGCTGCACCATTTTATCCAACTGAGCTTTGACTTTATCCTGTATAGCTATTGGAACTTTTCTTGCTGGTCTGATTAATGGACTGACCTCTGGGTCTAACTTCATAGCATACACAACTGGAAGTTTGCCCACCTTGTCATCAAAAACATCAGCATACTCCGAGAAAATGGCTTCAGAAAAATTGGAACTAGGATATGCATTTATATGATGAACTTCTTTGGTAAAAGAAAGCAGATTCATTCTCAGACTGTCTCTGATACTCAGTAATGATTGCACTACATAGAATAACAATCTGTAACAGTTCCTAACCAAATAACATGAAAGCACTACTGAGCCTTCGGTTTGAATTTCTTCACCTCAATTTCACACTACTAGCCACTTTGAGTTGTTCATTGGTTCTCACCTTAGCAAATGTGTCTGCTGATATAACATTACACTTTGAACCAGTGTCTACTTTGAGCTCGGTAGATTTACCATTGATCTAGGCAGTAAAAAACACTGTTTTTTGCCAACAAATTCACTGCATCAACCTTTTCACCAGTTACTGATACATCATCTGCATAGAAAGTAGAATTGCAGTCTACTCAATCAATTTGCTTTTATGAGTGACCTTTCTGTATAACTGTGTGGGGTTTACTTGATTTGCAAAATTTTTGAAAATGGTTCAATTTTTTACACTTGTGACATTGCTGACCAAATGCTAAGCATCTCTCTCTTTTAGACTCATGACTGGCACCACAGATGCGACAGTTAACAATAAAACTGGATTTGGGTTTTGCTGATTTGCTGATTCCTGCTTGTACTGCACTGAGCATGCTCCTTTCTAGAACTTGCTGGAAAGCTACATGGTTTCCCTGGTGAACCAGCAGGATCTGTGGCTGCCATGTGCTTAGGCCTGATGCTGTTTGCCACGTGTTGCATGCTATCTACATTTGCTCTGGAGCCTGCTGAAATCATGCTCTTGTCACTTGCAAGCATACTTGTGTGCCTTTCTGTAACTTCATGGATTTGACAAATCTGAATGGCTTTACTCAACGTTAAATCACTGTCATGAAACAAAATTTTTCTCACAGCAGCACTATTAATACCACACACAAGCCTGTCCTTTATAAACTCATCTTTTAAGTCACCAAACCAACACATTTTAGCTTTGTTTCTCAGGTCAGTAATATAAGCTGCAAACGTTTCCCCCTGGTTTCTGATCTCTTGTGTAAAATAAATGCTTCTCTAATGTAATATTTATCTGGGGTTTGCACATTTCCCTGAATTTGTACTTCAAACACTCAGGGTCTTCCCTTGATTCTGCCTGTACAACAATATGACGGTTTTCACATTCTCCCTTATATACTGCTGGTGCATACATAAATTAATGCTCTCTTTCAATGACCTCTGACCCAGCTAGGTTTAACAAAATGAATGCCCCAGTGCATGCATCTTTGTCAGAATAAGCTGCTTGTAAAAAAATCATAATCTTGAGCAGATATTCTCCAATTCTCTGCAATATTCTGATCAAATACAAGTGGTGAGGGCTTTCAAAATCCATTTGCCATATTAACACATGCCAGTGAAGGGTTTTGCAAATATGCATGAACACACACACGCATATACATAAGCCAGAAATTTATGCCAGTATTTGTAACTTCGCCCAATAGCACAGTGAGCCTCTGAATAACTGAACATTGTGAAATAAGTCCTTTGGGCACTAATACCCTCAAAATTAGTGTACTGCAAGAAATTACCTCTTATCAGTGTAAGAAACATTTCAAATAACTGCACTGTGTGAATGAAGTAGGCAGAAGAAGCTCAGAGTAAGAAACATTTCAGAGTAACTGCACTTTGTGAATAAACAGTACACAGTACACTGAAGCTTCCCCAAAATGGTGGTACCTTGCTAGATAATTCTTTACAGTGCAAGAAACACTCTGCAATGGCGGCACTTTGTGAATAGGCACACTCAGCAAAAGAAAATGTTTGAAATGGCTGTACTTTGACTGTACTTCATGAAATAGTTTCACTTTGCACACAGATAAACTCAGAATACATGCACAATAATAAGCATACACTGTAAAGACTTTTACACACTTTGATATACTTTGAATAACTCTAGTTATGTCCTTGATACAACACAAAGTTGTAGTTATGCCAAAACACAGCACTTTGCCAAAGAACATGCAGTCGCCTTGCTTTATTTATGCTTAATGTGCCCTTTTTGCCCTTATTATATTTATTTTGCTTGTTTAATCTGTTTTCATGCCCATTGTACTTCTCTTGTGCTCGTTTTACTCTAAACATGACTGTTTTGCTTTAAACATACTCATTTTGCTTTAAACATACTTGTTTTGCATTTCTGATAATTATTTTATCAAATATCTTACTTAATCTTAAAAATTTATTTTAATTAATAAACCTTTTGTGCCTCTCGCTTGTCTAATAATGCAGTTTGTGCCCTTGTAATTCTCCATTTTATTTTTTTTTATAAAATAAACTGTTCGTGCAAGTTTTCATTACCTTTGGTTCTTTTCAGGACCTTTTTCATGCTCATTTCTCTTAGTTTACCTTCACTGTTATCTCTGCACCTCATAGCTGTGAATATCAGTTACTGGAATCCCGGTTCTCACACCATCTTGCTCGTCTAGTCAGGATGAAATAGATGAGTCTTTGTGGGTTATGTTCAAGCAGCTTTATTATGTACAAACACATCAAGACTGAAGCTTATTAACTTTAACTTAGGTAACTTATGTACAAACTAGCTACATTCATGTATACATGCTCACTCTCTGGCTGCACTTTCAAAATGGCATTGAGTATAACACATGTTCCCTATTTATATATGCACATTCAGTCCTTGATATGCTTCTTAAAGATACAGCACACTCTGTCTGTTCTACACATACCAACCAACCTTTTACTCCAGTTGCCTCATTTATCACAATATGTAATTGTAGATTTGCCTGCATATATATGAAGATGTGCTTTTGTAATTTACTCATCTCTTTAAGTTTATAAGATCTCAAGGCTTCTAATGAAGTCTAGGACTTCCTCACATCTAACTTCTGGTACAAGTATTCACACCCACTGCTTTCTTGGTCTTACTAATAATGTCTTTTGATATTCTAGGAGACTATAAAAATATCCTTCAATGTTAATCCATAATTTTATATTTCCTATCAAATAAATCTTCCAGTTCCTGCTTCACTCAGTCTGTCTCTTCCCATACTTTTTCTTCACCTTCATAATACCGCATTTGTATTTTTCCATCTAGCTTCAAATTCACTTATAGTGTGTATATGCTATGTAAAACTATGCAGTGTGAATTTAGAGGGGTGATGAAGGACATAATAACATTTTAGAGAAAATTGCAATATATGTTGGTAACTGGACTGTTGTAGAGGGAAACGAGGTGTAGAATGTCCTTTATGCCTCGGATGGGGATGCTTGTTGGTGCATATAGTAAAGTCATGGACACGGTTTATTTCAACCTAGCATTAAGTTAACAAATACATATTAGGCTAGTGAATATTAATCAGGATCTTGGAAAGACATAATACATAACTGAACATGTTTATCTAGTTAAGGAGATAATGTACAACCAAAGCTGATGTAAGATCATGTTGTATTATAGCTGAATATGCAAACTATATTGGAGGTTTCCTTCATGTTTTTAAAATGTGAAACTTTTATAGACTGGTGAAAGCATTTGTTGGAGATGAATCTGGATCTTTTGGGGGCAAATATACTATAAGAAAAAAGAAGAGAAAGACAGATGTTGACTACATGGCTCAAGATTTGGATGTAGAAAGCCAGCTGGATGAGAATTGTATGCATGCAAATTTAATATGCAATGAAAACAGTGGGACTAATAAGACTAATGGTGATGATCCTTCCTTTATAACAACTGATAGAGCAGATATTACTGAATTAGAAGTTGAAGATTCTTCAGATCTGGTCAGAAAATATATTCTTGTAAATGGAGATTCAATTATTAGAAGAACCGATACGTACGTTTGCAGAGAAGATAATAAACATTAAATAGTGTTATGTTTTTTCAGGAGCAAAAATAGAAGATGTGAGACAAGCCTTGGAATGCTTTAATGTAAGGAAGTACAGATCTGTTTTTATTCGTACAAATGATGTTATCCACAAGGACTCTCTGACTGTTATTAGGGAACTTACATCCCTCTTAGTTTAGTTTGTACTGGTGTTAGGACATTTTTTGCAAATAACATATATAAAGTATAGTCAGGTCACCGTGAATGAAAAGATTTTTGTGTGAATACCTACATGGAAAAAATGTCCCATTTAAAAAAAAAACATATAGAGCATCCAAGTTTTGAGTGCACATGTTCAGACAGGATGGCATGCATTTGTCAAGATCAAGGAAGATAATTTTTGCAGTAGGTATTTTGCAATATTTGACAAACACAAGACATGATTTTGGCCAGGTAGAAAATTTAACAGTTCACAGGTAGCAACATTTGATGTGTCTCTGATGGTTGTTAATGCTAGGAGCATTAATAATATATATATTTTTTTACTGGGAAATTTGCTACGTTTCCACAAAATTGATGTTGTTATCTTTTGTGAAACATGGTTAAAGAGCAATGACTGGAAACCATTTCTGTCAGGGTATAATTTTTTTTACTGTAACAGATATTCTAACAAAAATCAGGTGGAGGTGTTATGATAGGGAACTGTCTGATGAAGTTACCTTGATAGTAGTGATAGTGCTTACCATTGCTTTAGCATTCCTGTTTCATTAAAGTGTTTGTGTTCTACCGTGGTGTGCACGCAGTTTCTTTTTATCTGACTTTAAGGGAAAGGGGAGTAGAACTAAATCTAGAGTCATATTGACCCTTATATTGTGGAAAACAAAAATGGAGAATGCAATATTGGATATGTTATTGTCAGAATTGGATAGGCTGGGACTTGAAACCGTGTATCAGCATGCATATATTGAAAATAGATCTATTACTACCTGTAACATGATGTTCTATAACAACATAATAACAGCTATGAATAAATTAAAACAGCTAGGTATCGTCATACTCTTCATAAGATTGGTAGCTGCATGGCTTAAAAATAGGATATGGCAAGTATCATACAGCAAGTGGACAGGTGAAATGCTTTGTTGCACTCAGGGTATCCCACAGGGCTCTGTCCTAGGCCCTTACTTGTTTAGATTGTATCTTTCAAATCAACTTTTTTATCTGAGGTGTTCTACAGTCTATATGTGGGTGACTTGAAACTGGGTAAACTGATTGCATGTGTTATAGATAAGGCATGTGTGCAAAAGACCTTGACTAAATTGACCATTTGGACACTGGAGAATAATATGCTGATAAATACATGAAAAACTAAGCATATGTGATTTGGGAGACATAAATTAAAAGGCAATTTTTTAATTGCACACAGTGATTGAAACTGTAGATTCATTTAAGGACCTAATGATAGTTATAGAACTATAGGTTGTATAAAAAGAGTTATAAAGTCTAGAAAATCAGAAATGATGATGTCATTGTTAGTTACATTACACCCAAACTTGAGTATGGAATAACAGTATGGAAACATTATAAGAAAACAAGCATGGGTAAACTGGAAAGAGTAAATTGGAAATATACCAAGAGCATCCATGGATGGGAAAATTTAACTTATTGTGAAAGACTAAAATATCTGAACTTGTACAGTATCTCTTATAGATACTGAAAAGGAGATCTAATTCAGGTATATAGGGCATTTAGGGGCATCTACCTCTAGGAATGTTTGGGGCTATCAAAATGTAGTAGAGAATCATCAGACAACCTATGCAGAAGATTCTATAGGAATGAGAAGTGTACTAATTGGTTTTGTGAGAGAGCAACTGATGCATGGAACAGACTATCAAATTACATTAAAGTAAGTCGACATTCCCACCATTCCCATCTGTTCAGCCATATCCCAGCTCTACCCTAGTCTAGTCTCATTAGCTCATCCTGCCAAATACAGAGAGAACATTTGAGTAGGCATACCCACTTAGGCCCTGAGCTTGTCTGATTGAAGACTGCTGGAACAGGGCTCAGTTCTGAGGGTTTTTACCGGTTAATTGGGTAACTTGTTCAAATCAGTTTGCTTGTTTTCTATTGTTTTATATATATATATATATATATATATATATATATATATATATATAAAAAACAAAAAAAAAAAACAAATTGTACTTTATCTATTTTTACTGTATTTATGTTTCTTCCTACTTTATTACCTTATTTTGCTTTTGCCTCTTCTTAAAAGTACTCAGTTGTGTTTATTCTGCTGCATTTATTACTGCTTGGTAGTAGCCTGATTAAATTGTAACTGTTATTCTAAGTCTTTTGGTTATTGCACTTGGGCTTTAGACCAGTTGTTTTACATTAAGAAGGTTTGTGGTCTGCACTTTTGTGGCAGGACAGGTAGCTTACATCCTTCTAAGTTGGGAATTGCTGATTGAAAGCTCGGTGTCTGTTATTCTAAAAGTGTAGTAGTTCTGGTTTAAGCACTTGGTCTCCAGTCCAGTTATTTTACATTAAGAAGGTTTGTAGTCTGCACTCTTGTGGGAGGAGAGGCTAGATTCTACCCTTCTGAGCTGGGAATTTCTGGTTAAAGGCTTACTGTGTCTGCTCATTTGAACTGTTTTTCTGATATTGGTGTGCCTTGTCTGCTGCAGCATAGACTAGATTCAGGCCTGCTGAATCTAGCTTTGTTTGTATAACTTGAGCACTAATCCAGGCTATCTTTTTTGGAGAGGGTTCCCCTGCACCCTAGTGGCTGGAGTGTGTGGTTAGAACTTGTCAGACTGAAGATTGCTGGAACAGGGCTCAGTTTTGAGTTTTTTTACTGGTTAATTGGGTAATTTGTTTAAATCAGTTTGCTTGTTTTCTATTGTTTGTGTATATATATATATATATATATATATATATATATATATATATATATATATATATATATATATATATTGCACTTTATTCATCTGCTTTTACTGTAATTGTGTTTCTTCCCACTTTATTACATTATTTTGCTTGTGCATCTCCTTAAATTGTATTATTCTGCTGCAGTTATTACTGCTTTGTAGTAGCTTGATTAAATTGTAACTGTTATTCTAGGCCTTGTGGTTTGGGCACTTAGACGTCGGGCCAGTTGTTTTGCATTAAGGTTTGGGGACTGCATTGTTGTGGCAGGACAGGTAGCTTATTTATTTATTTTTTATTTTTATTTTCAGTTTGATTACTGGGAAAGTCCACTGGGCTAGAAAGTGCCCATTTTTAGAGGAGGCCCGGGGAGAAAAGCTCCATAAGCAATATGATACAATAAAGGTTACGTAATGGCGAAGGTAAAGTTACAAATATAAAAATTCATACAGTCAAGAAAAGTCAATGCATAAAATGTACATCAAGAACACAATTAAAGATAATAGAGAACACAGTTTACAGGAATTTCCATTCAGGGTAGACTACCAAATTACATCCTTCTAAGTTGGGAATTGCTGAATGAAGGCTTGTGTCTGTTATTCTAAAAGCACATTAGTTCTGGTTTAAGCAATTGGGCTTCAGGCCAGTTATTTTACATGAAGAAGGTTTGTAGTCTGCACTCTTGTGAGCGGAGAGGCTAGATTCTGCTCTTCTGAGCTGGGAATTTCTGGTTGGAAGCTTATTGTGCCTGCTTATTTGATCTGTTTCTTTCTGAAATTTGTGTGCCTTGTTTGCTGTAGCCCAGAAGTTAGTAGTTTGTTGGCCATTTTGGGCTAATTTCTATCTCTTTCATTTCCCTGCTATAAAAACCAAATTTGCGCGGTTTTGCTAGCTGGGCAGTGCCGGTTAGCTAGGGTTAAACTATTCAAAGCTCCACGAAGTCTGCTCTTGAATTTTTCCCTTGGAACTAGACAAACTTTCAACTTAAGCACTCAAACCATTCATTTCACAGCCCAGCATTTGCTCAAAACTCATAGCAAGCACTAATTAACCCTAGCACTAGACTCCCTATACTGTCCTTGAAGGACAAGGCTCTCTATTCGTCCCTACCAGCTAATCAGTAAAACAGCTCACTTTACCTATTCAGGCATGTCCAAAAGGCAGTTTCAGGTGTACTCTCCAGTCCAATTGGTGAATCTGGGCATTTTGTGGCAGTGTTACAACTGCCTCATGTACACAGACAACCCTCTCCTCCTACCACCAGACACTAATATATGTGAGAGATGCAATTATACAGCCAAATTGGAGGCAAAGCTCTCTCAACCCAAGACTGGAACTGACAGTCAAGAGGAGAAGGAAAATACTTGAAACACACCACCAGTCTCACATAGACCTACTAAACCAACACTGGCAAATAACACACATAAATACACGAAAACATACTTGGTGGCACTAAATAAAAATCTGCAAAAGCAACAGAGACCTCTGAAGCAGACACCCAAGCAACCTCCACACCTCATCACAAACCATGAAACACATACTTCACATAATCAGTGTGCCACGCAATCACAGCCCTTAAGGCAAAATAACATACCTAACACACTAGTAATAGGTGACTCTATAGTCAGGCACACTGATGTCCCACTAACTAGGCTGGACAAGGAGAATGTTACAGTTAGCTGCCTGTCGGGCACCAGGATCCACTACATAACACAAGCACTCAGGTCACTCCAGAACAAGTACAAATACGACTCTGTCATTGTCCATGTTAGTGTGAATGACCTGAGACTTACCTCCATGGACTACATGAAAAGAGACATGGAAGAGCTCTCTGATCATGTAGCCCAGGCCGGTATGACCCTGACCCTGAGTAGCATCCTGCCCTCACCAAGAATGATGCCACAGTATAAAGAAAAAATGATCAATTTCAACAATTGGCTAAGTTTCTGGTGTCATTCAAAGGGGATCCAGTATCTGTCCACCTGGGATGACATACTCGATAAGCCACGTTGCTTCGCAAGAGATCGCTTGCACCTGTCGCCCTTAGGCTTTCGAAATACTGGCCAAAGCTTTTGCCTCCCCCATAGTGCCTTTTTTAGGCAAGGCTCAAAAGACAAACCCACCACTGTAAATAGCACAAGTAACCAAAAACTGAGGGTAATGCTACTCAACACCAGAAGTCTAAACCTCAAAATGCATGCACTCAAGGTACTCCTCAGTATGGAGAACATCGATAACTGTGCAGTGACAGAAACCTGGTTTAAGGCTCCAGAGAGCATCCCAGCACTACCAGGCTATAACTCATACCATACTTTTTGGCAACAGAACCCGGACCGAAACACAAAAGGTGGGGGTGTATCCATATTCATCAAGGATACCCACACCTCCAGGTTAGTGGCACAGAACAATGCCTCAGAGATCATCCATGTGCAACTAACAATGGGCAAAACTGCAATTCAAATTGTAGCTTCCTACAGATCACCCACTATGACCCAGGACCCCCATTCCGCGTTGCTGGAGACACTGGAAAATATGAAGGTCCTACCAAATGCCCTAATATTGGGTGATTTCAATTACCCAAACATTAACTGGGAGAACTACTCAAGTACTAACTCCCTTGCCCAATGCTTCCTAGAATTTATAAACTCGAATGCCCTGGATCAACTGGTCAACACCCCCACCAGAGGTGACAAAATATTGGACCAAGTCATCACCAAAATGGGCGACAAGTGTTCTACACCGGAGGTCAAACCCTTGCTGGTTAGATCAGACCATAGACTAATAACTCTGGATATCCACATTCCGCCCCCATCCCCAGTCAAGGAAACCACCATTAAAAACCTTTCAAAAGCAAACTTCACGTTACATAAGACCGAGGTGGAAAGGTTCACAGCCCCCATGCTAAAAGACAATGCTGTCCAAGCTGCTGAATCCCTTACAAAGGCACTCTATGAGCACCTGCAAGAATGCATGGATCATGCTATCCCAAACAAAACTAAGACTCACTCCTCCAAGAAAAGGAAACCAGTCTGGTGGACCCCTGCCATAAACAATCTATACAACAGAAGGAGGAAGCTAGTACAGAAAAGAGTAAAATCCCAAGAAGGAAAGACATTCCTGATCAGTATCAGCAAGAAACTACAATCCCTCATAAAATCATCCAAGGCTAGCTTCGAAAGAAAAATTGCCAAGGACTCCAAAGATAACCATAAAGCGTTCTTTAGCTATGTCAAGAACGTAAGTGTAAACACTCAGATCTGCTCTGAGTTAGTGCAGAATGGCACAAAATACACTGAACCAACTGATATTGCCAACATTCTGGCAGACAGGTTTAGTGCAAACTTCACCCCTTCTCACCCCCTAAAGGGCCCATAACCATACCAGAAGAATGTAGTGCCCCGGCAATCACTGACACACAGGTTAAAACAGCCCTATCCAAAGCCAAAAATACAGCTTCAATGGGACCAGATGGTGTCCCAGGCTGTGTCTTACACAAGTTCCAAAATCAACTAACTTCTCACCTAAACACACTGTTCAAACTCAGCCTCTCTACAGGCTATGTACCCATAGAGTGGCACACAGCAACAGTTATCCCACTCCACAAAGGTGGAGCCACAATGGACCCCAGGAACTATCGCTCTATAAGCCTGACTAGCCTGGTCTGCAAGGCTATGGAACGCATCATCATGGAATTCATTAACAGAAACATTGGGAACCTTCAAACATTGGACTCTACCCAGTTTGGCTTTGTTAAGGGCAGATCATGCCTCCTAAACCTGGTGGACTTCTTTGAGACAGTTACCAAGGCTTTAGACGAGGGAAAGGAGGTCCACACAGCCTACCTAGACCTTGCAAAGGCTTTCAACACCATTCCCCATTCTGGTATTATAGACAAGCTCACCAGCCTGAACATAAACCCCTACGTCACAAGATGGGTTGCCAATTGGCTCATGGATAGAACCCACATGATGAGAGTTGCAGGCTCTAGGTCCGATTCTAAACCGGTTACAAGTGGTGCCCCCCCAGGGCTTAGTCCTGGGACCCCTCCTGTTCAGTATATACTTCTTAGAAGTACAGGCAAGCACAGGAGGACTATGGCTGACCAAGTTCACATATGACTGCAAACTGGGGGCCATAATTGACTCTCCAGCTGATACAGACATCCTCCAGAAGGGTCTCAATGAGACGGATACCTGGTGTCAAAATCATGGCCTTAAGTTAAATGCCAAAAAGTGCATAGTCATCCCCTTTGGAAAAAACAAAGTATCTGTGAACTACTACATATGTGGTAGTCCCCTAAATACAGAAAATGTAATAAGGGATCTGGGGACCCGAGTAAATAGTAATCTCTCCTTTGATAATCATATTGCCAAGGTGGTTAGAAAATCCTTCTATGTGGCCTACCTAATCACAAAAGGGTTTGCATCTAGAACAAAAGAGGTTATTGTGCCCCTCTACTCATCACTCATCAGACCCATCATAGAGTACAACGCCCCATTTGGGATGTACCTTACAAGACACCTGCAACAAAGACCACAGAAGTACCTCACCAACAGGATTACTGGCCTCAAACATATGCCCTATGCAGCCTGACTGAAGAAACTCCAGCTGTACTCAGTTGCATACCGCTTACTCAGAGGTGATCTCTGCCTGACATAAAAGGCCATGTCCAACCCAGAATTGATGGACACGCTCCACCTAAAAAAAAAAAAATCCACAAGAGCCACACTCTCTAGGGATCTAAAATTCACCACAATGATAAATAGGACATGCTGGAGGGATAGATTCCTGTCCCAGAGACTCCCCATGCTTTGGTACAGGATTCCAATCTACATTAGGCAGAGCCCCTCACTAACACTCTTCAAGAGAAACC
This sequence comes from Protopterus annectens, assembly GCF_019279795.1. NCBI lineage: Eukaryota > Metazoa > Chordata > Ceratodontiformes > Protopteridae > Protopterus > Protopterus annectens. The sequence continues at coordinate 626,260,179 of NC_056741.1, forward strand.
TTGTGACCAATGGATGGGAAACAGAAAATTTACCCCGGGGATCACTGCAATGGCTCTGCTGGACAGAGGCACAGAAAACTAATGCCTTTGCTGGACTGAGGCACAGGGAACTAATCTAAGGGGGCAGAGAAAGCCTACATATTCTGGCTAGGCTTATAGATACCTTCAAGCAGATAGCCTAGTACTTACCTATGAACCTAAGTACTAGTTTAGATATTTTTAAGAACAGCCTGGACACTTATTATGGGAACAAGTGTTTTGGTATATTGGTAAGCTAGAAGGGCATTAATGCCCTTGCTTGAAATATTTATATGTATGTATGTGTGTATACACAAGGCTGACAGAAAAATGGGAATGACTTAAGATGAGTTTTAAAACAGAGGTAAGACAATATACAACTGTGGTGTAGTACTCTGGAACAACTGTAAGTAAATTACAGGGTAGATTGTAAAAATACAAATGAGATATTATGAGGTGAGGAAGAGAGAAGATATAGATACATTAAAACAGGAATTTCAAGGTTTGTTATTGAAGGAAATATTGGAAGGTTTATTAAACAGGAAATATGAATGTATGCATTGATCACTGAAGGATAAATGTTTTTTAATTCTCTGGAATATCAAAAGACATTGGCAGTCTGACTGAGATAGCAGCTAGTAAGGTGAAGAAGGCTTGCAGTTCAGTGCAGATCCTTTTACCATAGCAGGATAGTTTAGGCAGTATTCCACACAACTGTATAAGGCACGTACAAAATGAGATGAATGGGAATATGCCACTGAGATCACCAAAACTAGATCAAAGGAGGCTAAGCAATAATGGAACCTATCATTTGGAGGAGTTATGAGATATTAAAAATCAGGCAAGACATAAGATGCTAGAAAGTGGTGGACTTCTGACTGAACTTTGGAATGCTATATCAGCAATGATGCTACCTAGGTTACTGCAGCTCTACAATGTAATAGTGAAAACTAAACAGGTCTATAAGTCATGGCAGGAGACCATGGTAACAGTGATTCCAACGGGGGTAAAGATCTTAGCATACAATCATCTTAGCGGCCAATATCAATAATAAAACATGGCTATAGGTTGTTCATGTCACTTGTGGCAAGAAGGGTTGCCAAAGTAAAAGACAGGTATTTGATGATATTTTAAAGACCACCATGTTGATGCTGGTTGCATAGTGGTCACGCAACTTGTTAGTAGCTGGATGTCTTGAAGTGAAGAAGGCCTTTGATAGTGTAGAATGGTATTGTTTAATAATACAGGTGTTGTTGACATTTGGATGTTCATCAGCAGGCTTTTTTGCAGGATAAAATTAAAATAGTTATGGGTATGTCAACAAAGGTGAAGAACATTTAGAGAAACTTGGCAAGAATGCCCATTATCACTAATACTTTTTGCTCTGTACCATAAGCCATTAGCCATGTTGATTAGGAGACTGAATTTGCAAAGATATAAAATTAATGAGGAAGAAATCAAAATTGCTTTGTTTGCTGATGCTGTATTGGCCTGCTTGACATATTCTGAACAGTATGCTGATATGTTATTGCAAATGGCTTCCACTGTGAATGGATGAAAGCAAATTAACTGAAAATCGGAATCCCTGATCTGTATTCATCAAAACCATCTTGGTGAAAAACACTTTTTAAACTGCTTTTTCAGGGGGACAAGCCCCCCTGCATCCCCTGATAGGTGGCAAGCCCCTACACCCCACAAACACACACACACACACACACACATATATATATATATATATATATATATATATATATATATATATATATATATATATATATATATATATATATATATATATATATATATAAAAATATATATATATATATATATATGTATACACACACACACACACACACACACACACACACACACACACACACACACACAAACACACACACACACACACACACACATATATATATATATATATATATATATATATACCAACTTTGAGATCTTACATAATCAAAAAAGGGGGACACCCCCCCAAAAAGAGAATCACTTTTGACACAACTCCCTGAATGTGATTTTCTATGGAGGAACTCCAATTGCTGCTAATCTCAAGAGTTCATGCTCCATCTACCAGCAGGGTAACATTTCAAATGTTAGATGAACTTGGTAGACAGCTGGTTGGAAGGAAAATGACTTGAAAACAATAACAAGGGTAATGAATCATGCCCCTTACAGGAAGCTACAGAGAGAGATTATGAGTATTTATTGAGAGAGGAATATATTGAATATTTGGGAATCTAGCTATGAAATTATTTATAAAAGCCTACCTATGAACCTATATGATAACTTAAGAAATACATGGTAGAAATTTCAGAGATGGAAAATGATAGGTGTGAAACAGGATCAAAGACTGCAAGTAATACATTTTGGTATTAACTGTGTTATTATTTATGTTTAAAGTATTTGCATGTGAGGTACCATGTGTATTTTCTGAAATCATTAATATGATTCAAGATTATTTCTGGGAATGAGAGAAATTCAAGTGCGTTATGGTATAAGTTAATGTTACCAGACAAATAGGGTGAACTGAATGTAGTAGTTGCAGAGGGCTGTTATAATGTAGTGCATGTTAAGAAATTGTTTTATTACTAGTTCGGAACTAGATACAAAATCGAAAAAAATATTTGGTGAAGCTGTTGAAAAAAGAGGGAGAAAAGTCTGATACATATATTTCTGGATGTTATAGCACTGGAGAATAGATATGCCTTATGTAATGTAACATACTCTGAGTTTTTTCCATAATGTATTACATGAGATTACCCCTTGTGTAAAGTACTTATTACTTATAGGACAAAGTAGGAAAGGAATACAAGAGGACACAAGTTTGAAACACCGAAGAGATAGGAGTACAAAAGCAACTTATTAGGAGCAATTAAAACAGAGTGCATTAGTGCCCCTGGACACAGGTACAGCAAAAGTATGTTATCAGGCTATTGCAAATGGAATATGATAGGCTGATTAATATAACTAGCCATATAGGTTTATTGGGACTGTTAAAATACTTATTCTTGATTTAAGTTCCTGTGATTGAAAGAAACAAGTACAAAAAATGTGGCTAATAGAGTACATAAGGAACTTAAATAGTTTAGTGTGAAAAAATGGAAAACCCTAGGAAGAGTGAGCTCATCTGCTGGTAGTGGAGATTGTCATGAACACATGATAGACTATTTGTCCAAAGCCTAAATATGCTACCAAGTCACATTGTTTTCTAATATTTGTATGTAAGTGCCTCCACATGTGTTTATATACTCCTCAAAGGCTAGGGGAGATATTCTAAAATGTAAATGCTCATGGTTGGATGTTTGTACAAAGTGTGTTAGATACATGGGAACATATTTTTGGTCTTATTCATGCTTAGCTGCACTCATAGATGAATTGGTACACCAAAATCTAGGCTATTACAAGAGGAAATATAGCTTATGAAAGAATTAGCCTAACAAGTCTGAATTGCAAAGCCATAGAACCCCACACTTCTGAATCACTTACATATTCATAAGTCAAAGAGTACCGGAAATAAAAGGTCTATGGACTTAAATTTTGTCTGTGACACAAACAGAACATGCTGGAGAGACAGATATGTGTCCCAGAGACTGGCCCTCCTATGGAACAGGCTTCCCATCCACGTGAAACTGAGTTTATCTATTACCCAGTTTAAGCACAACCTAGACAAGTGGATGAGAAATAGGAAATTTACACCCATGTCCTTTATGGACAGACATAGCTTATAAATGCCTGGCTGTCAATGTCCTATTTGTATGCAGGATGTCATTCTTTTGGAAAAACTTGGCTAGGCTTAGAAAGGCCCCTTGGTTCATTAGCCTCTTAACAGTCTATGAATCTATGAATCTTATCTGACCTCATAAACTATGATATCAAAAACCTTAACATGCTAGAGCCTCATCAGTTTGGCTTTGTCAAGGAGAGATCCTGCCTATGCAGTTTAGTTAACTTCTTCAGGATGATCATACAGAGTCTAGACAGTGTTCATTCTGTTAAACAGTTTATTTGGATCCAGCCAAAGCAATTGGCACTATACTTCATGCTGGCATCTTAAATAAGCTACATGCCTTAAAAGTAGATCCATACATGGTGAGGCGGATAGCCAGCTGTCTGAAAGATAGAACCTACATAGTTAAGGTGGCAGATGCCGCCTCAGAAAGTATGAAGGTAACTAGTTGGGTGTTTCCAGGGCACAAAACTGAGACAACTATTATTCTACATCAACTTCTGTGATCTCCAGAGTGGGAATTATGACCTTTGGTAAATTCATTTTGTTGATGACTGCAAACTGGGCATAACTACCAAATCTCCTTCTGATGCTTATTCATTACAGTTGGAACTAAGACTTGTAAGTAAGTGGTGTACAGAAAAAGGGCTAAAATTAAATGTGAAATAATATAGTATTGCCACATTTGGTAAACAGCAGTCTCCTTCAGTGTACGGTATAGCCAATACCCTACTCCAAAATGATAATGTAGTCAGGGATCTTGGAACCAGGGTTGATAATCCTCTTTCTATCTACTACCATATAGCAGCAATAGTTAGAAAATTCTTCTGTTTAGCACAACAAACATCTAAAACCACATCATCCAGGTCAAAGGAAGTTTTCATCCCTCTGTATGCAACCTTAATTAGACAAATTATTGAATGCAGCACTAATTTGAAATGTGCTATTCTAGACTTATGAAGTAGGTCCCAGAGGTTCATAAGTTACAAGATTGATGGCCTAAACTCCCTGAGCCCCAGGAAAGGCTGGAAGGGCTATCACATTATTTGATTTCTTACGGTTTTGTAGGGAGATCTATGCCTTGCATTCTGTGCTACTAGGGACTCCATGGGTACATAATCTCCTGTATC
>NC_056741.1:626270065-626280065 GCF_019279795.1 Protopterus annectens
ATTTTGTTTAAGGGTTTACATAGTATAGTGGCAAAACGTGTGCATCTCTTGACTAAAACTTCATTTGCACTAGCTAATAATTGTTGTTCCTTATAAATTCTTTCTAAAAAAGAGAGGTAATAATATCAATTTCTTTTTTAAAAAACATATCTTTAGTAATTAATCTTGATGCCCTAATGTACTGCCCTTTTGGTTTATTTTTCTTAATAAACCCTGGATGGTTACTTTTAAAGTGTAAATAGCAATTAGAAAAAGTATCTTTACGAAAAATGTTACTCTCAAATGACCTTTTCTTAACATCCCATTCTAAGGTTGTTGTTTGTCTTTCGGCTTTTCCCGGTAAAGGGTCGCCACAGCAGAACTCCGGTCCGCTAATGATTGGCAGTAGATTTTTACGAAATGCTGAGGTGCCAGCTCGATGCTCAACCTTCAACGAATACACGTCCATTTACGCATGCATGTCTTTCGAACGTTACCCAACTGCGGGGAGGACATACAGACTCCACACAGAAGGCACTCCCAAGCCCAGCCGAGAATCGAAAGGGAGAACCTCTTGCTGTGAGGTAACAACGCTACCGCCGTACCAGCGTGGCATCCCGTTCTAAGGTGATATCAAAAAAATGTACCTTTAGCCCAGCACTGGCTAAAGTAAACTTTAAAAAAATCAGTACTTCTATTTATTTTATATAAAAGTAATTCACGTTCATTACTGTTTCCTTTCAGAATAAAAAAACTAATTGTCCACAAATAGTGAGAAGTGTGGCTGTTTCGTATTTTTTCTGATGAAGTCTGTAATAGATGAAAAGCAGATATATTAAAGCCAAGTACAGTTAAAATTATATTGTGCAGTTTTTCTGATGAAGTCTGTAATAGACGAAAAGCAGATATATTAAAGTCAAGTATACTTAAAATTATATTGTGCAGTTTTATTTTCCAGTTATTCCAGTGTGGTTTTGGTTTTAATAAATGGATTTCAGTATCCTTCTCATTTACCAGCTCCAGTTATTATGCCCCTAAACAAGACCAACAGGAAAGAATAGTTCACTGCTCATACACTGGAATATATTTACACAGAGAGGACAGCAGATGCCAGAGGTATAGCCATGCATATGTCATGTACACCATGGTGTACACCTTTTTTAGAATAATTTATTTTGTACAATGATATCTGTTAGCATCAAAACAAAAAAAGCCTGGATTGTTTGACACATTTTAATTTTATTAAGTCAGTTTTATCTGAAAAAGTATCCTGTCCAGAAATATACACTAACTGGTGTGTGATGGCAAACCAAACTTTGAGGGGGTGGAGGCAACTTACTGGAAGCTGACATACATTTCTAAAAGTGTTGCCTATATTCCTGGCAGATACATCCTTGTTAGAAGATATTCTGAAATTAAAAAAATAATGCAAGGGACAGACACAAGGCAAAATTAGCAGAAAAATAGGACGTCAGATAATAAATAGTTAAAGCTTATCTATTAGCTACAATAATGTGCTAACTAATGGAGCAGGGGGTCGTTGTATGCTGGGCATGTTTACTTTTGTTTCTTTTTTATATTGTTAAATCTGAAGCAGCAAAGCAGAAAGTTGGGGGAGCTTCAGAAAATACTGTGTTGTCAGTATAATTCCACAAGATAAATGAAAGGAAAATGAAGTCGGATAAGCTTTTATTTACATTTAAATAATAAAATGAAATAACCTCTGACAAATGCATAGGCAAGAACATGTTTATTAAAACTGTGACACTCTTAGTAAGTCAGGGGAAGTTAAGGAGTGCCTAGTAGACTCAGTGGACTTGGGGAGATCCTGGTGGCAGCCAATGGTCAGCTCCAAGAAGAAAAGAATTTTACAAGTCTTTTTTCAAGCCAGAAATTTCCAAGACCATTAAAAAAATTTAAATCATATGTCAATGTGGTACACACTTAAAATTTAAATTGTCACTTAGACTGGATATAAAAAGAGCATTTATCATACTATGCCAGAGATATTCTTTCTAATCTAAAAACCCTAAGTCACCACATCTCATAGCATTTTCAACAAAAGTAATAGCAAAATGAGAAGGCACATGTGAGCCAATCCAAAATGGCTGTCAGACTTGAAACTCTGGATAGGGACTGCAGAAATCTAAATAAAAAATAGTGTTCTCAGGGAGAAAAAGGCAACCCAGAAGGAAGAATGAGAGATCAGGAATAAAAGGAGGAATAGAAGGCTACCTTTAAACAGCACATGAGGAGTAACTGTGCACTCTGTTTTTAAAGGAAATTACAGTAGGTCAAGATGTAAGTAAGTTCTTTGAAACGGACAATAGAAGAGCAACAACCAGAAGTGGAAAGTTACAAAGAAAGTTCCAAGATCTGGAGAAAGATAAAGAAGAAATTAAAGCTGAGCTACAGGTGCAGATTCACAGAATATAGGGACTAAAAACATTATAAAAAACAGACTGAAAATATACAGGATCTTGAAAACCACTGAAGAAGGAATATCATCATGATTATTGGAATACAAGAAAGAGTGAGCAATGATGAATTGGAGCAATTTGTAATACAACTATTACATGAGTGATCTGTAATACCACTAAATCAAGAAACACTAGCAGAGAGGATACACGGTGTGGGAAGGCAGCAAGCAGCAGCAGAACGCAGACCCAGACATGTTTTTGCATGTTTTGGTCCTTTGCTTTGAAAATTGAAATAATAAGGTAAGCAAAATGACTTAGAGTTATCCATTTACAGGGATGTTCATAAAGCTAGTTCAGGATTTCTCAGAAACACTCAATAGGAGACAAAAAGCCAAGTTAGAGGTATTAAATGAACTAATAATGAATGAAACAGCTGCATGGTTGAAATATCCTGCAATACTGGAAGTATAGCAGGAAGGAGAATGGTTCAGGCTATACAATATGGAGGATTTTCAAAGGTTTAAATGAAAGCATCAAAGACAGCGTAACAACCCAGGCAGTAAAAAATCTGAATAATCTGCCAGACATAGACTGAGAAAGCAACCTTAGATGTAGGGGAAGTGGCACAGAGACCCTTGGAGGAGGTGCAATGTCAGAATTTGAGAACCCTGCATGGAGGAAGACAAGACCAGAAAGTACAGAGGGGCCATATGCCAGTAAAAGAGAAGAACAAGAAATAAACAATTCACAAAGACAACCATAAGAAGATGAAAAAAGAGAGAAGAAGGTAGAAGGGAAATAAGTGAAAAAGATATATCAAAGTGACAGAAATATGAGAAGTTGAATCTAGAATGGAAGCTGCTGTTAAAAAAGTGACAATAGTAGGGCATACAAAGTATTGCATAATAACTGTAGGAATCAATTAGAGGTAGTAAGATTAGGAAAAGGGAAGAGTAGGAGAAAGGGGGAATAGGTAAAATAAAAGAGGTAAGTTCCCAAAGTACCTAATTTATTATCATTCACTGAATAGAAATGAGTGAAAAGGAGGTTACGCAAAATAGAGTATGTGAGAGGAAGACTTGGAGAAGCCTACTAAAGGATATAAAAGAACCAGCACTAAAAGAACAGGGATGTATGAAATTTTGTAAAAAGAATCTTGAAAAACGTAGGGTAACAGAAGGATGGAGGACAAATATAGGAAAGAAAAATGAAGAGATTTGGAGGAGAAATGGAATAGCTCAAAAGGAAGATGTGCTATGCAGAGAAAAGGATGTCAGGGGAAAGATTTTAAAACAATGGAGGTGTTAATAGAGAAATATAGAAGACAAGAATCTTAATGGTAGAACTAATTGTTACTTAGGGAGATCAGGAAAAAGAGTACAGAGAGGGCAACATGAGAAAGGATAAAGGAGGAAAGGAGGACAAAGGGAGAAAGGAAGACACTCTGGTGGAAATGGAAGAAGTTAGGGAAGCAAAGGACCAAATAGATCTATCAAGCATTAATGGAAAGAAGAGAAAAGGTGAAAGAGGAGAGAATTAGAAAGAATTGGGGAAGGGAAGAAGAATGGAAGGGAACTGCAGGATGTTGAGAGAAGACAATTTAGGCAGCAGGTCTCATGTAGAAGGTTCACAAAGTGAGAGATCAAAACATGAGAATACTGCATAGATGGTTTCTAATACCTATGAGATTGGTAAAGAAAGACAGAAAGGATGATAGTAATGGAGGTGTCAGTAGGAAGATGAAGGAATGAAGGACATGTTCTGAGACTGTGGGTGGTCATAAGAAGTCTGGAACCATATATTGCATGTTATATTGTAAATCATTTTTTATAGAGAGCAGTCAGGAGGTATTTTAAATGTAGGGGAGAGTATTTTCAGTGACTGCTATATTTATTAAATATATTAAAGTAAACAAGTACTGTTTTAGTTGTAAGAAAAATATATTTTACAGTATAACAAATAAGAGAATAAAGGTTGAACAGAAGCAAATTTCAGTTAATGTTGTGATCTTGGGCTGCTGAGACTGAGAGGTGCGTAAAAGTATACTAATTCTATTATATGTGGAACAAAGATTATAATTTCCCTTGTATTTGCAAGGGTGAATATCTATATTAATGTCACTTAAACTGTAAATATTTTTGTAGGAAAATAGGCATGAAAAATAAGAAAATATTATGAAAGCCATAAAAATGCTAATCATTTTGCATCTACAAAGATATTAGCCTGTTTTTTTTTTCCATTAGCAGATATTCTCAGTGAGGAAAGAAGTATTCAGCTGCAAGCAGTTATCCAGGGAAATTTTATATATTCTGTTCTGAGTAAAATTTACAAAGATTCCTTCATGCATCTGCAAATTGTTAGTTGCTTTTTTCTCATTGCTGACCACTTTTACATGGAGGGAAGCTTTCTGTAGCAGCAAGGAATTAATCTTGAGAGTTCTGAGCATTTCCTGCTGAGGGAAATACAAAGTTTAATGGTACAGTGACTTGCAGTTCAGTGAAAAATACATTTTGAAATTATTAGAAGAAAATAAGAAATATAAGCCTTCCCAGCAGCCTTAATACATTTAACCATTTAATAGAACAGTGCATAATTTAGTTTTATTTAAAGGTAACCAGTACACTTTTTCTTATGACTAAAAGTTAATGTTTTCTGAAAGTATGCAAGCTGTTTTTCACATTGGAGGTGTAAAATAGAGATAAAAAAGGAAAAGATAGTAATCAGAGTAAGTGGGAACACAGGATGCAACATGTACTTTAGAGTGGGTAACCTTAATTTTAGATTAGGCTATGCCTTTGCTGCAGCTGTCAATTTGTGGAATGTGTTCCTATCTGAGGAGTTAAATGTCATTTGTTGAAAATGCAAATAGTTTTGTGTATTTATTCTAGGTTAATAGGTAATGGGGTGTTCAGAAAAATCTAGATTTTTGTTAGAAAGTTGTCATTAAAGCAAAAAGTATTGAGAAATGTGACATATGTTCAAACTGAGATGAGAAGAAACAAATGTATAAAATATCAGCTTGCCATATATTAGTATGTGCACGTAAGACAAAAGCTGGAAATACACATTAAAAACTGTCATCTATAATAAGTGGGAACAATATTTTTTATCATAATGGCTACTCTATCCATAGTATCTTGGAATGTAAATGGCATTACAGGTATAGACTAAAAGGAAAGAGCATTGTATTGTATTAAGAAATGCAGAATACAAATAGCAATGTTGCAGGAAACACATTTGGAAAGAAATGAACATGAGAGTTGACAAAGAAAGGATTTGAGAATGGATATTTACCAGAATATTGAGGACAAAGGAAAAGGTGAATAATAATAATGATTGTTTGAGGAATCCAACAGTGATACAAGAGGAAAAAAAGAGAACAATGATAGATTTATGGGAGGATTACATTGGCATGTATTTATAATCCACCAAAAACTGCCATTATGGAGCGTAAAAAAAAATTGGTAGAAATAATCAGCTATCAGCAGTCAATATTTCTTACAGGTGGGGACTTTAACTAGATTTGCAATAGTAAAGATGCATCAGAGAGACCAAGAAGGTTGGAGACTGGCATAATGGTTAAAGTGTTTACCTCACATGCACAGGGTACAGGGCTCAATTCTCACTTTTGAGGGAAATTAACTTAAAATGGCCCTGGTCCTCAAGGGCAGCTTGCCTAGTACTTACCTATGAATCTATTACGGGATAGATATCTGAAGAAGCTTATGAAAATATTTGGTATGGAATATATGAATTCAGCAGTAGGAACTTGGACATAATTTACAAATTATTCTACATGGTGTAATAACTGGGCTAGACTAGATAGAAATTATATTTCACAGGAATTTGTTAATTTAATTGAAAGCTTCAATGTACATCCAATAACTATTTCTGATCATGCACAATAAAAACTATTATGAAAATACAGAGGGTTGAAGTAAAAATGAGACACTGGTGCTTTCCTGCCTACCTGCCAAAAAAGAATGGAATTTAAGGAAAGGGTATTCAAGATTTATTAGGAAGATAACAATTTTGTTGGGAGGAATAGCTAGTGAGTTGGATAAAATGAAAACAGGGTTTACAGTTGAGTAGAAATAAGAGAGAAAGGGCTATGGTTAATAAGTAACAGGAGTTATTTAGAGTGGGGGATTACAAATGGTAAAATATTTCAGAATAAGGGAAATCTCACAGAACAAGAAGAGGAGCGACTGCTGAGTGCTAAGGAGAAAATAAGGGAGTATTTGGATAATATGCATGAGTTTAGAAATATTGCTGTTAATCAACTATTTGTTGATGACAACTCCAGATAACAAACACTTTTAGCACTGTGACCTAGGCAACAAAAAGTAGAAAGGGTTCTAGCTAAACATCTCATTATGCACCAGATATTATTGCCCTCATTGAGACATGTATAAAACTGTACATAAAAGACTCAGAAATTCTTCCCACAGGATACATCATTACAGCAGATAAGCTAGAAAAAAAAGCTGGAGGGATGGTATATTGTACCCTAATTCTCTCCTTTTGCCAATGCGCTATCCAAATTCAGTAATGCAGAGCTCCTTATCGCTTACTTAAAATTAAATGACCAGAAACACCTTTGTATAATTGTCTATATATATCTCCCAGGAAATAACATATTCAGCTTTGAGGACACCTTCTACTGGATCTCTGACAATATTTTCAATGAAACTAACCATTCTGGGAGATGTGAATTTCAATTGGAAAAAAATCCATATCTAACTCTCCTTCCTCTGGTATTAACCTTCATGAATTCAAACAGTGTATTACTTCTCCTACTCGCTATAACAAAGCCCTAGTAACTAGTTGCACGCTTGTCTTGATTCTGGTGCCAAATCCCTATAATTATACCACATTGTGAACCCTTCCTGAATCCCTTAGTGATCACTTTCCTACATTTGCTAATAGATGTATTATACACCATGTCAAACATCAGTTGTATAAAAATACTTGTAATTAATGTAATCTCAAAGTTCAACCCAGACACATTTATAGTTGCTATAACCACTTCTAACTGGTCTATTCTGAAAAAATGACTCTAGATGAAGCAGCAGATAGGCACAATTCAGTTTTCTTAAGCATTCTAAACAAACTTGCACCATTGTGTAGAAAGAGAGTATAGTCCAACTCTGCCCCTTGGCTTACTGATCACAGCAGACGTTTCATGCAAAAATAAATACGAGGCATGGAAGGATTGGCAGAAACATAAGTCACCTCAAAACCTAAATCACTTTGAAGAACTTCATAACCTCATGAAAAAATGAGTCAACCTTTGTAAGAAGCAATACTATTTAGACTTATTGCCATGATTCATAGACGTAAATGGCAAAAATGAATTGATGCGACCAGAAAGCAATCAGCTTCTATGAATTGCATACAGGTGTACCTAATACATATACTATGTGCATCTGTACTTTTAGTGAGGGAGGATCTGTGTAGAATGAGAGTGCTACTCAGTACATCTGGAAACAGCAACTTAGTAAGGTATAATATACTTTATTAAGTAGCTACTGGTAGCTACGTAGTATGGTATAGTATACATTAATAAGATGCTGTTCCAGTTGTGCTGTGTTTCACCCTCATGCCTGTGAGTTTATTGATAGAAGTTCTATTAACTACCAGTACATTGAAGAAAAGCCCCCAAAACAGTTTTCACTGACAGTAGAGATCACCCTTTACTCCATTATTGTGCAATCTCAGAATAGGAAAATATAAGTTTTGGGGAGGTGTGTGGATGTTCCTACATAGGGCATGCAGCAGGGGTTGCCCCTATGCAGAACAAATATTCCTTCTAGGATTACTGAAAGTTGTTTCAGCAAATTTTTTTATCTGTCAGCATTAAATAGATTTGTTGTCAATTCAAAAATTCATTCCAAAAATGTTGGCGTTACAGTCATTGCAATATTATGGCAATCAGTGTACTCAGTGCTATTAGTCCTGCTATTAGCAGGAGCTTGTCAGTGTCACTGCGTGGGGATGGGTGTGGTTGTGGTAGCAGGTCTGTCTGCATCACAAAGAATTCTGTGGTCATTAGGGTTTTCCTACAATGCAAAGGTGGCTTTTTTAAATTGTAACACTGATTTGTTCCTCAGGTCTGTATGCCAAGCAATGCAACAGCAGGAAAGGGGGATCACTGTGCTAACAAGAGCAGTGAAAGATTTTATATTTCATTTTGTATTGTACCTTACCAGCCACAATCTAATGGTACAGAAGAGGGTATGAACAGGACAATAAAGGAAAGATTAAAGAAACCTTCCATAGAAAAGGGGGCCAACTGGATAAACCATTTACCTGCCATACTGATAGGTATCAGAGCAACACCTAGTGCTAAGATGGGGATTTCACCTTGTGAATTAATGACAGGCAGAGCCATACCTTTATGTTTTTGTTTTGATCCAACATGTAACTTAGGGGACCTGCCATAGCAGTAGCTCAGCATAATGCTTGGCTAAAACAGTTGCAGGGTTCACTAGCAGCAGTAAGTAAATATCCTGCAATAAAGTGTTAAAAATATCTGTGGATATTACCCACACCTCAGTTAAAATAAGGCCAAAAAGTGATGCTTAAAAGTTTTATTAGAGAAGGGCCACGCAACTGCAACTGGAAGGACCTTTTGTTGTTTTAAAGCTGTTATGACCAGTAGTATATCAGGTACAAAATGTGACAAAAAGCACAAAATGGTTAAATTAAAATTGTACATACAGATCAGTGTATGTGGACTCACTTCCACCTTCTTCAATCCAGTTACTACATACAGTACTTGACTATTAAACTCTTTATATTTAACATTTCTCAGCTAAAAAGTTGGAATGACCCATCTATAAATATCTCCAGTTTATAGTTGACATCACTATAAAAGTTATTAAAATGTATATTTATTAGTATAATATAAATCATATGGGTGTTTTTTTAATATAAGAGTACTGAACTGCAATGAACTATAAAATGGAAATACTTTCTGCACTACATGAACAAGATGGCTGAGAACAAAGAGGAGTCAAGAGGGCAAGTCAAGAATATCAGAGCAGAAGATTTGTGACTCAGAATTAATCCATCATAGGTTCACAGGTTTATAGGTTCATAGGTTGGTACTAGGCTATCAGCCCTAGGGCCTATACAAGCCTAGCCATAACAATTCTCTGGCTATTTCTTCCCACATTATTTACTTTCCTGGACCCCTGTCTAGCAGGGCAACTGACGTGATCCCTGGGGTGAATTTCCTTTCTCCCATCCAATCGTCAAGGTTCCTCTTGAAGAGGTCCAAAGAGGCACTCTGCTTGACATGTATGGGCAATCTATTCCAGAGTCTGGGGAGTCTCTAGGTCAGGAACCTATCCCTCCAGCATGTTTTGTTTATTGTGATGACAAGGTTTAGATCCCTGGAGCATGTAGCTCTGAGGGATTGGGATTTATTTAAGTGTAGCATGTCCAACAGCTCTGGGTTTGACATGGCCTTGTATGTTAAGCAGAGATCGCCTCTGAGTAGACGATATGCGACAGAGTATAGCTGGAGTTTTTTAAGGCGGTCAGCGTAGGGCATCTGCTTTAGGTCTGTGATTCTTTTAGTGAGGTATTTCTGA
>NC_056741.1:626285065-626316117 GCF_019279795.1 Protopterus annectens
ATTTAAATGGGGGGACAAGATCCAGCCTACGACATAATATAGGATAGTACCCAAAGAATTTGTGTGCTGTAGAGGTTTGAGTTCAGCTCTCAGTAGGGCATAATTCTTTTCTTTACCAGCATTTCTTATTAAAATATGTAGTGTGACAACCAATACTAACAGCACTTATAGAGAGCTGATCTGATAAAAATTATTCCTTGCTGTAAAATGTATATAACTATACAAACAAGAAAGAAATGTGTTGGACAAAATGGCGGGAAAAGCTCAGTTATGCCTTAGTGCAATGGTTTAGCACCAGGGTACAAGAAAATTCCTGAAAAATGTTTTGAACGTCAGCGTATTATATAATTTTGTTCATATCTCTGTGAACATTCTGTGGTTAATCAAACACTTCTAAATCAAACATGAAGAACAAATACAGTAAATGACTGTATGTAACAGTGCCCTACAAATCCTTTAACATTGTCATTCAACAGTGACACCAATAAAACTGCCAGCTTATTAAGCAATCAAGCAATATTTCTAAACAAAGCAAAGTCACACAAGCAAACAAGATCTACTTTCTCATATTCACGGCTAGACAGAGCTGAAGATAATGTCAATGGATGCCCCTCTTATACTCTGACATCTGAACACTGGCCTTCAGACATCAATTGGCTAAGGATGATGAAAAGGTTCTGGAAATCAGGCCATTCACCATCTTCTGCATGGCAGACTTAAGGATCAGTACTGCAACACTGACTATGAAGAGCATCTGTAGCTATTTAACTTGTGGCTGTGCAATCATGGAGTTAACATATATAAATAAGTTGGTGTGGGAGTAAAGTGCCCACATACAGCAAAAGTTAGTAAGTGTGGCTATTATGTGTATGTTGATACAAGAGTGGTTGTTTGTGTGATCATGAAAGAAAAATGTGTGTGTTTTCTATTGCGATTAAACATTATTTCCCAGTGTGGGTATAATGTTGGTTTTACTGAAAGCACCACTGTGCAATCGCAATATATATATATATATATATATATATATATATATATATATATATATATTAAAACAAATAACTTCCAAAATTAAAAATAAAAAAATTAAAAACAAACACAGACACAAGCAGATCCTTGTGCAAATTTAGTGCTTTCATTCATTTACTAAGTATTAGAACTTCTTCAAAATGGAAATTTACAGTCAGTGAGTGTTTATATACAAAAAAGTGTAATAAAATGTCATAAAAGAATGGACATCCCATTGAAAAGAGGCTGTACAACTGTGGAGTTAATAATTATCCGATGCTAAGGTTGGAGCATCAAACTGCAGTTAGTAGTATCCAGATTTGCTTAATGTAGATCATTGAAAAAACACCAAGAGTCTTTAAGGTAAAAAGTAGATTTTTGTACGATAGGGTTTAATACTTTTGGTCACCTTAGATATTGTGTCTCTGTACACTGACATTCCCCATCACCAGGGACTGGACTACATTAAGTTATATCTTCATAAGTACGTTGGTTATTCTCAGGCCGAAATACAGACCCTTACTGAGCCTATTTTCATGGTGCTTTACAACAACTTCTTTCATTTCAATGTCAAAATCTACAGACAGATTAAAGGTGTTGCTATGGGGTCAAAATGGCCCCTGTGTATGCAAACTTAGTTCTTAGTGCTTGGGAGAATGAAACAATGATTCACTTACCTGTTTTTTGCCACATTAAGTTTTACCATCATTATATTGATGATATATTTTTTGCTTGGACCGGTTCTGATGGAGACTTACTTAATTTTGTTGATTCCTTGTCCAATAGCATTGGTTTTCTGCAATGTGTCATTTCAGCTCAAGGTCACACAGTGTCATTCCTTGACATTAAACTCTCTATAGATTCCACTGAGAAAAAGTTAACTTTCAACATCTACCATAAATAAAACCTACAGGAACAACTTCCTGCATTTCAGGAGCCAACATCCCTACTTCATGAAGGTTAATGTGGTTCATGGCCAGTTTATCCACTTGTCCAGGATTATTAGTGATGACAGCACCTTTCTGTCAGAATCTGCCTTCCTCAATCAGTTATTGTCCAATGTAATTACCCTCTTGATTTGGTTAATAAGATTGCCTTGGAAATTTTAATTGCCAGACATTACCGCAACAAGCCCATTTTGATTCATGGTTTTACTCGGAAGCAACCTACACACACTGCTGACATGTCCTTATCTTTCCCTCTTCTCAGCAGTAGGGATATGTCTTCCATCTCTTCTGTTATTAATAATAACTGGAATATTGTCACCAGTTGTCCTGAACTAAAATCGGCTCTTGGCAGCATGCCCTGCTTTTCATGTAAAAAGACTAGGACATTCAGACACTCATTTGAGAAAAACAACATACCATTTTTTAAAGGCAAACCAAAAGGTATGTTTTCATGTAACAAATGTGTATGTTGTGCTTTCATATGCACAAGCTCCGCTTACCTATTTTCCCACTGCAATACCTTGATTACTTTCCAGAGACCCTATGACTGTCCCTCTGAAAATGTGGTGTATGCTGCAATCTGTGAATCCTGCCATTGTTTTTACATAGGTAAAACTTACCGTATATTGTCAGACAGGATTAAGGAGCATAATGCAGCCATTCATTCAAAGGACGTGGCTAATGCTTTGGGCAAACACAATCTTTCATGTTCTGAATTATCTTCATTCAAATTTGTTGTGCTGGAACAAGTTGATTTCATCTCTGGAGACTTTAAGTCTTTACTTGAACTTAAGGAACTTCGATAGCAGCTTTTACTTAATGCCGAAGCGCCTCCTAGCATTAATGAGAATGTGTTACTATGGCTTAATTGAACCCTCTGACTGCTATGTATTCAGCATTGCACATTACAAACTTTAATGAGAACTTTTGCTTTACTGTTTTACTGTCCTACTGTATTCAATCTTTGGCTTGTTTTTTGCAAAGGATTTATTGATTACGCTGCATTACATGTTTTTCAGTACTTATTCACAGGTAATATTTTTATTGACTACTCTACATGATTCTAATGTTTCCATTTGTTCATATATTCTATGCAACCACTGGTTACTTTTTCATGTACAACACTGCATTGATCTTTTATTATTATCTTCCTATTGGTTTCTTTCCATGAGCTCAACACTTCTTTGGTTACTACTGATATTAAGGATGTTATTCTCATAGTTTTACTTATGTGCTACTTTTTCTTTATCTTGACACTAGTAACCTGTTTTACTGACCTCTACACCCTACCTGAACTCCATTTACTTTATAGCTAGCATTTACATTTGCCAGTATTGCCTCCCGGCATATTTTAGCACCCATACGTTATTGTATTTTGTGCCTGATGAAACTGTAAACAATGTGCCTTAACAATGGAAGTTTTAAATTACAGTTTTTGCTACATTCTTTACCATCTACATGCTAAGTATGCATAATAAAACTTCAAGCATGTGTGTTGCTTACCAGCAGACTTTTGACACTTTTTACCATGTATGACTAAATATTATGCCATTAATGAATAATCGGATGTCTGAGTTTAGTGTATGCTCTACTTCCATTTATTTTATATATATGTATTTTTTTTTACTAGTTTTGATATATTTTCCTACACTTACAGTGCTAATTATATGCTTCACTAAAAATATCTTTTGTCAACTTTAAGCACATTTACAGGCATTTAGATATAAGCTTTATGTACTTCTATCAAGATATTTTTTTCATGAGTATGTTTTTATAAAGTATTGATTTTTTCCCATGAGAATGTTTATATCAACTATGATAGCAACTTGTAACATAGCCGCATGACATTGACTGATGACAAATCTTAAAAAGCCTGTTTAATTTTCATTTTCCACTAGTTTGTTTGAGGAATGTTTTGAACTCTGTTCTGTCTTGATGAGTTTGTGATTCTGTACTGACACTGATATTGCTGTTAATAATGGATATTTTTGCCGGTATTTATGTGAAATTGGTTTACTATGCTTTTAACTGATGAAACATATCTTAACCCAGATATATTACTAAAACATCGCTAGTTTTACTGATTTATGTGTTCAGCCTTACTGCATAACCATTGCTTACCTGTGCTTTTGTACATTTTATTTTATTATTGGTTCCACGTTGCTCTACCAGTATTATTGGTTTGATGACCATGTTTGCTGCATTCTATTTGATGATATATACATTTTGTTAATGCATACTTTGCCAGCTCCACTGCATTTTCATTTGCTTAAATTCACCTAACACTCACTGGCTAGTGCTTGATGCTCCAACCTTAGCAGTGGATAATTATTAACTCCACAGTTGTATAATCTCTTTTCAGTGGGATGTCCATTCTTTTATGACATTTGATTACACTTGTGAATATATGTGAAGGCTGCTCGTCTAGCTAGATAGAATTTTGTAGCTAATTCTATGTCTTTGTTTGTCTTTCGGCTTTTCCCGGTTAGGGGTCACCACAGCGGAACTCTGGTCTGCTAATGATTGGCAGTAGATTTTTATGTGCTGGCTTGCCGGGTCTAACACACAACCTTCAACGAAGGAACACCCATTCACGTATGTCGCCACACAGAAGACGCTCCAAACTGAGAATCGAATGGGCAACGTCTAACTGTGAGGCGACAACGCTACCGCAGCACCACCACCGCAGTCTAAAAGCCATAGGCTTGTTCTCTTAAATGTGAGAAGACTGTATTGGATGTTGAACTGCAAAAATTTAACAACAGTGCACTCTGCTGTAAGAAAGCTGATAAATCAAGCATTTTATGACTGTTTGATCTCAGGGCTCAGAGCAGTGGTGTCTGAACCAGCAGATTATTTCTATTGTTTTGAGACCAGAGTTACTTGCTAGATTTTACATAGATAATGTCTTTTAATTGCTGTGGTTTCCTGACCAGGTGCAATCTTATTAAGAAATGTACATGTAGAGTTTCTGTTAGCCTGGGAAACCAGAGAATTGTTAGGAATGATGTAATCTAAAATGAGTCAGCAGGATGTATTAGAGAGACAGAGAGAGAGAGAGCATTTTATATTTTGTCTAAACCTGACAACAACTCACCACTACTCTGCTTTGCTCTATATGTAAGTTTATTTAGAACTGTGATTGCTCTTAGATATAGATAGAAAATAATAAGTTTAGTCTAGCTGTTTTTCTGTATTGATGTCAGAACTATTCTACTGTATTATTTTAAGCATTTTCCTTTGATCTCTGAACTCTTGACTAACACTGTGTAGTAAGAAGTATTGTATTGTATTGTATTGTGTTTTTGTTATTTATTATTAAATATTTTTAAACCTTTCAAAAGTGGCTGTTTTGTGTAGAGATAATTTAAGCTCTAGAGTACATTGCAGGTATATAGTGATACTGTCCAAACCACTCCAATAGTTTTAGCCCTGGGTCACACTTACTATTTGGATAATAATATTGCACAGTAATAATTGGACACCCTTTAGTAAGGGCCTTATTATTAGCTGATATTAGTGGTTGGTGGCAGTGATTTCTACCTTATAGCCTGGCAAAGAAGGGGGCATTGCTGGAGAACCTGTACCAGCCTTGCCCAGGAGTGTCTGTGTATTGTATATAACTCACATCTCAAAGTGTTTGTGTGTCAGCTACTTGGACAGGGACAAGAAGCACTGGTTGGACAGAGAGGGTGCTGGACATTTTAGCTTGACCACTAGGCTGAGACCTCTACACTGTAGCTGTGCCAGTGGGGAGTCTTATTGGGGATCGGGAGAGAAAGGGAGAAACCAGCCCCAGACTGACTGCGATCTCTGTGTGTGTCTTTGTTATCCTTCCCAATGTGGATGCCCCTCACTGGTGTTAGTGGTGAGGATTGAGGCTACTTGATTACTGGGCCAGTGCATGGGTGTCACATATTAATTGTTTGGCAGTAGTGGGGTTTCCACCCCACATTTTTATTGGTCGGCAATTGGTTTGTAGTGGTGTGGATAGTGAATTCCTGTAATGATCACTGAAGGCGTTTTTGTACTCTAAATCAGCCATGCAATGAATATTCAGAGTTCAGATGACAACTGTTTTATTTCTTTTGTTAGCTTAGTTAGTCAGGGAGAGCAGGCAAGCATGTCAGCAGAGGAGTATGACAAGCTGCCAAGAATCCAGTTGGCTGAGATGTGCCAGGCTAAGGGAGTGGTGCGTGGAAACTTTACTAAGGCAGACACGATTGCAGCTTTGGTCACAGCTGCATCAGAAAACAGCAATCAGGAGGACGATCAGAATGGCCATAGAGATGTACAACACTCAGAGAATGGACAGCTCAACCTTTCTGCAGAGGACTTACAAATTCATCTGGAGCTAAAGAGACTTGAGTTGGAGGCCAGACATTTGGAAACAGAAGCAGCAGAGAGACTGAGACATCTACAGGCTGAGGACAATGAGAAACTTACACCTGGAAGCTGAGGAGAAGGAAAGGCAGAGACAGCATGACAAGGAGATGCTGACTCTTCTCCAGAGTCATGGACGTAATGGGGAAGGGAGTAACTGGACCACAGAAGCACAAAAGGTCAGTAAATTTCTTCTGCAGTTTATAGAGGAGGATAATTTTGATAGTTTCATTCATATGTTTGAGAGGGTATGTAAACAGTATGATGTTGACCAAAGGTTCTGGGTATGGTTCCTGATCCCCTTACTTCATGGTAAAGCTGTAGCTGTGTTGTCTAAACTTGATGATCATTAGTTTTGTGATTATACTGCTGTTAAGAATTGTCTGTTAGAATTTTTTAAGCTAACACCTGAAACTTATGAGAAAAAGTTTTGTGAGCATAGGCACAAGGCAGATGAAAGTGTGTGTGAATATGTTACTGAACTGAGCACTTATTTTCATAGGTGGGTGAATGGATGTCAGGTTACCACTTTTGAAGGGCTGGTAGACATTTGGTGAAGGAACAAGCACTTAGCACTTTGCTTGAGGACATGAGGATCTGGTTAGCTGATTGACAATGTGCTACGTCAGATGAGTTGGGGAAGAAGGGAGACCTATACCTAGCAAGCAGGGCATCTCTGCACAGGAAAGGGACCCCAGTACTGCTCATGGGTCTAAAGGAAACCATGGTGGGCAGCCCAGAGTGCCCCAACAGAATCTGCCAGTAGTAGGGGAAGGCACTAGTCCAAGTACATGTCCAGGACTTAGGGTTAAATATTTTGAATGCAACCAGTGGGGCCATGTGGCATACAGATGTCCATGGAGGCAGGGTGGGGAACAAAAGGTGAGAGAGCCAGTAAGTGGGAAAGACAAAATGCCAACAGTAGGTTGTCTCGAGACAACAAGGGTACCAAACTACCATCCTGCAGATGCCCTGATAAGGAAGGATTTTGATGAGGCAGTACCATGTGTTTATGCAGTTACACACAGTCAGGCTTTGAGATAAGCATGTGGGTCTGGTAGCCTGGGGGAGATCCAGACAGACTACATACTTGCAGCCAGGACTGGTGAGGTAGTTACTTCAGGGAGGGAGCTACACTGTAGCAGTGAGACTGAAGGTGAGCCACAGCTGCTTGTGGATGCTGATGTTCCCTTGGACAGAGTGAAGGCAAAGGTAGAGGTGAGTAGTAGTGTCCAGACTGACAGTGAGGCACCGCTGTCAGAGGAAGCCAGACTTCCTGTGGAAGGGGAGCTGAGAAGGGTTACAAAAAGAGAGTTGAGACAGGCTCAGCTTTCAGACTGACCCTACATTGTGAGGCCTGAGGCAAGTAGCTAGTGAGGCAACTGATTCTCGAGGGAAGGGGGGATCTGTATACTGGGACAAAGGGTTACTGTATAGAGAGTGAACCCCTGAGGGAGGGCTAGAAGGTGAGAGAATACAGCAGTTGGTAGTGCCTAGAGCTTACCATCTGGCACTTCTAACCATAGCCCATGATATTCCCTTTGCAGGTCATATGGGCATAAAATGTACAAAGATACATATTATGCAGAACTTCTATTGGCCTGGAATTTCCAGAGATGTAACAGGGTACTGCAGGACCTGTGAGCAGTGCCAAAAAGTAGACAAGGCAGGAGACAAGTTGAGAGCTCCTTTGATGCCTTTGCCTGTGATTGAGGAGCCATTTCAGAAGGTAGCTATGGATATTGTGTGGCCTCTGAGTACCCCAAATTCAACAGGGAAAAAGTATATCCCAGTGATACTAGCTTATGCTACAAGATAACCTGAGGTGGTGGCTTTGCCTTCCATTGAGGTGGAAAAGGTGGAAAATGCTTTGTTAGAGATTTTCAGCAGGGTAGATTTCCCAAAAGAAATACTGACTGATAGAGGTGCCAATTTCATATCAGATCTGCTGGCTTGTCTGTGGAAGTACTGTGGGGTGAAGCACCTGAAGACCACCTCTTACTATCTCCAGACTAATGATCTGGTTGGGAGGTTAAACTGTACAATCAAGAAAGCCCCATGCTACGGGCATTAGCAGTCCAGTTTAAGAGAATTGGTATAAATATTTTTCCCCATCTGTTGTTTTCTCTGCTTACAGAGAGGTTCCCCAGGAATCCACATGTTTTTCACCCTTTGAATTGCTGTATGGGCATAGGGTGAGGGGACCTCTAGATTTAATTCATTATGAGTGGAAAGGTGAGTGTGAATCTCACAAGGAGTCTGTTGTGGCACACATCCCACAAACCTCAGGGCAAGGCTCAGGGGAACTCATGGGCTTGGCCCAGGAGAATGGCAGAAGCCCAACAACAGAAAATGTATGGTATGATAGGAATGGACTTGAGCTAGAGAGTATGCTGTAGGGCGGCAGGTGGTTTTCTTTCCTGTCAGACACAACAAGCTGCAAGCAGCTTGGGAGGAGGGGACTCTACAAGGTGATAAGAAGGTAAGTGATGTTAACTACATGGTGGAACTGCTAGGCAGGAGGCAGGAGCACAAATTGTACCATGTTAATGATGAAACCTTACCATGATAGGGAGGCTCTTGTGCTGAGAATTTGCAGTGGATTGCAGGAGGAGTCTGGAGAGAGACCTGGCAACTGATCTCCTCAGTGAGGCTCGGACTGACACCTCAGTGAAAGGGGTAGCAATGTCATTGCAGCTATCTCCTACCAGGCTTGAACGTCCAAAGCAGTGTTGTAGGTGTTTGGGACATGTTCACTGGAAAACCAGGGTGCACCCACCTGAGTGCAGAACCAGGTGGATACAGGACCCCAAAGGTCTAGAGAGTCAAATAGACTCTGAGGGAGTGAGATACAGAAAGTCATTCCATACATATTATAATAATAATTGTTTAACATTAGATTTCGCCATACTGCTTCTTGGCTACTCAATCTTCTCATTTCCCATAGATAGCAGGAAATATTTACCAGAAGATATGTTGTGATTCATACATCCTGAAAGGCAGGAGAAATGGGTACGTCAAAACCAGATAGATTCATGTCTGTTTGAAAATTATAAGGCCATATAATAATAATTTGTTATTACTGATTTCAAAAGAAAGATCTGAAAATCATTCATTAAACTGTTCAGTGAGTCCATACAGGTTAACTTTTTATTCACTGCTGGAGAGAAAAATATATCTTCTTACATCCGGTTTACATTTTTAACAACATTTTCAGTATTGCTCCAAATATCTTACTGCATATTGCCCTTTGCAATGAAAAGATATTCCTTTTCATTTTAGTGCTGAAGCTTTCAGGATGGTACTGATGCTGTTACTTATAACTGCTTCACTTTTTGAGCAGCTGGCTGTTCCCTTTCTTTTGGCATATCAGCCCAGCATACCATACGCTTAAACATGAGGATTGGTCAACCACTACGTTCGCCTCCGTTGCTGTTTGAGTAGATGGTGCTTGTTCAAAAGTATCAAGGGTATCCAATAAGTTGCTTTTATTATTATGTTGATAATTAGAAGCTCCTTTAGTTCTATCTGCAGCCCTCGGCCATGAAAAGATATGGCCCATTGCATTTGTGATTTTAGAACTAAAATGTATGCACTGAAGAAGGGTTTTTAACCTGAAAGCTTTGCCGTGTTTTATAAACAGTTTATCTTCCAGTTTTTGTGTTTTTGACTGTTACTTTATCCTATATCTCGTAAGTGTTCCGTTCGTTACTGGAGATACACTTGAGGTCTACAGCAGCCAGCATTTTCGTTGGAAATGGAGCCAACTAATTCAAACTGCTCAGTGGAAAGCCTGGTTATGACTGGGGTAAATCCGCTACTGAACTTTGCATTGACAGACAATATTAACCAAGGGGGAAGTGATTTACGTAACTTAGCACCCTCGGTTGAATTTACAAATAAACTACAATTGCTAGAGAAAAAGCTAATTTCTTTCAAAAAGCTGCAATGGCAACGATTTAGTTTTTGCGCCTACCTAGAGAAAGGAATAGTACCCAGAGGTCTACGTATAACTAAGATGCCTTCATATGGGAACGTATTCCCAGATCTACTTAAACGGTGGCAGCAGCTAAACATACAGCTAAGTCTTGACTATATGACTCTAATGAATGATCATTTTATGTCTATAGAAACGGACTTGAAGATAGAAATTCATAGCTTAGATAAGCAACTGCATGAATTAAAAAGCTTCTCAAATAACATTACCAGCTATGAACAGTTACTCAATAAAATTAGCTCGCTTGATAAAAAACTTGAGGAGTCCAAGAAGAAGAAGCTTTTACGTGACGTCAATGACTTTGCAATGGGCCATATCTTTTCATGGCCGAGGGCTGCAGATAGAACTAAAGGAGCTTCCAATTATCAACATAATAATAAAAGCAATTTATTGGATACCCTTGATACTTTTGAACAAGCACCATCTACTCAAACAGCAACGGAGGCGAACGTAGTGGTTGACCAATCGGGGGAGCCTATGATGACGACACCCACAGACGTAGCACACGCTGAGGTGAATGCGTCTAAGACAGAAACGTACGCTGGAGCCGCGAAAGAGAAGGGCCAACATCTAAAAGGGAAGCTGCAACAAACAACGCTTAAGCGGTTTCAGTTAACGCAAGCAGAGGTGATACCAGAATACACTATGGTAAAAAATAGAACAGCATCTACGAGTACACGTACACCTATAAAAAGAAAAAGCGACAGCCCTTTAGGACACAGCAAGCATGTCCGTCAATAAAAGGAGGTACTTTGAATTTATCCAGTTTTAAACTAACCGAAGCACACTTTTCATTGCTTCAAAAGGGCTTAAATTTTATACCGACGACCACAGATGATGTGGTAAATGTAATAACGGACCTCAGACTTTTTACTAGAGCAATAACACTGAAAATGTTATTTGGTGATAAGAGTGTTGTTAATTTAGGGTGTAGGAAAAGAAGTACTTTTATACCTAGCAACATACCAGTAATGCTAGCATTTCAGAATTTGTGCGAACAGGAGATCAGAGAGGTATATGATGAAGCTTATAAACATAAGGACACAACAGTGAATAAAAGTTTTAATTTAACTAAAGAAGAGCATGAAGCCATGCAAACATTGATTAAACATGGCGAGCTCATAATCAAACCAGCAGATAAGGGCAATGTAACAGTATTAATGAACAAAGATAAATATCTAGATTTAATGAATGATTTATTACAGGATGCGACAGCTTTTAAAAAAATAAATCAAGTAGATGTACGAAAAAGTATTAGTATTATTAATATGGCCATTTATGATTTGCAATTACAGGAAGACATAGATCTAGATCTATTTAATTTTCTGACAGTACCCTGTCCTATCATACCGATATTATATGGAGTCCCGAAGATACACAAATCCATAATGGATCCACCTATGAGACCCATAGTCTCAGGTGCTGGTTGGGTCACTGAACCCGTATCCATCTACCTGCAACAACAACTTTATCCCTATATAAAAGATTGCAGTACAGTATTAAGGGATACGACTGATTTTCTGTTAAAATTAAGAAAGTGGCAGCAAACTGTCGAAATGCAACAGATAATTCATAAAGATATAATATTGGTAACATTAGATATCACCTCCCTCTTTACAGTAATACCAAATGATTATGGTATTGACTCCATAAGGGAGTTTCTAATAGAACATACACCATATGTAGCACGTAAGATAGAAACACTATGTGCTCTATTAGAATTGGTCTTAACTAATAATATATTTACGTTTAACCAACAGTTATACCTACAAACATCAGGTGTAGCAATGGGCACTTCCATAGCGAACACCTATGCGAATTTGGTGTTATATGTATGGGAACAAAAGTTTATGTTGAATAAAGATAATAATTATGCTAATAATCTATTATTCTATCAAAGATTCGTAGATGATTGTATTTTATTATGGAAAGGTACGGAACAGCAACTAGGTTCCTTTCTGGATTACCTAAACACAACAACGAACTTTCTAAAATTTAAGATGCAGCATGCAAGGGATAAAATAGTATTCTTAGATATTATGCTAGAAAAAACTCTAACCTCGTTTGAAACAAGCATATATTACAAAGAAGTCCATTCTGGACGTTACCTAAATTACACTAGCATGCATGCACCTCACATATTTAGGAGTATAGTAGGATCTCAACTCAGTAGAGTGAGCAGATTAAATACTAATGAAGCAATGTTCAAAATACAACTTGATAATACAATACAGGAATTGATAGCAAGTGGCTATAATAATAGGTTGATTCTAGAAGAGAAAAAGAAAATTCTAGCACAGAGATCTACTATATTAAAACCTATATATACAGGAGGTAACGTACATAGCAGGATGAGAGAGTATGATAATAAGGTGAGGTTTATTACTTCCTTTAATTGCAATACACATAGAATACAAAACATAATAGAGAAAAACTGGCTTATATTGATGGCATGTGATCAAATTAAAAAAATAGTAGATACGAAACCATATTTTGGTTTTAGAAATATGAGAACTATTAAGCAGAGATTATGTTACAAAGAATTTAATGCATATATACCTAGGAATGTAACTGCGTTGGGGACGCTTAAATGTTATAACTGTACATGTTGTGGAGATATCTATGAAGGGATGAGTCATATGTTTAAACATCCCTTAACAAAGAGATGTTATCATTTTAACATTAAAGCTACTTGTAATACTACTGCAGTTGTGTATATGGCTACGTGCTCCATGTGTTCTGCATTTTATATAGGCAAAACTATAAGGAAATTAAAGAATCGAATAATCGAACACAAGTCTGAAATAAATAGAGCAATAAATACGAACTCACTATATAAACATATAGCAGAGCATGGAGCACAACATAGTTTTAAATTCAGGATTATACACATAGTGGAGAAAACAGAGAGGGGTGGGGACATGAATAATAAATTAGAATTAAAAGAATATGAATGGATAACTAGATTGCAAGCGGATAAAACACCAGGTATTAATGATATTATTACACTAAAACCTGTATTAAAATTCCTACAACAGAGTAAATTAAAATGATTTGTAATTTTTATAAAATGTTTAAATGTTTTAAATTTTGCTTTAAATTTTGTTATAATGTTGAATGTAATAATCACATGACTTTTGGCTGCAAGCCATGTGATCCAGACCCATACTATATATTAGATGTGATTTTAGAACTAAAATGTATGCACTGAAGAAGGGTTTTTAACCTGAAAGCTTTGCCGTGTTTTATAAACAGTTTATCTTCCAGTTTTTGTGCTTTAGACTGTTACTTTATCCTATATCTCGTAACTTCTAACCATAGCCCATGATATTCCCTTTGCAGGTCATATGGGCGTAAAATGTACAAAGATACATATTATGCAGAACTTCTATTGGCCTGGAATTTCCAGAGATGTAACAGGGTACTGCAGGACCTGTGAGCAGTGCCAAAAAGTAGACAAGGCAGGAGACAAGTTGAGAGCTCCTTTGATGCCTTTGCCTGTGATTGAGGAGCCATTTCAGAAGGTAGCTATGGATATTGTGTGGCCTCTGAGTACCCCAAGTTCCACAGGGAAAAAGTATATCCTAGTGGTAGTAGATTATGCTACAAAATACCCTGAGGCAGTGGCTTTGCCTTCCATTGAGGTGGAAAAGGTGGAAAATGCTTTGTTAGAGATTTTCAGCAGGGTAGATTTCCCAAAAGAAATACTGACTGATAGAGGTGCCAATTTCATATCAGATCTGCTGGCTTGTCTGTGGAAGTACTGTGGGGTGAAGCACCTGAAGACCACCTCTTACCATCCCCAGACTAATGGTCTTGTTGAGAGGTTAAACTGTACAATCAAGCCCATGCTACGGGCATTAGCAGTCCAGTTTAAGAGGGAGTGGTATAAATATTTTCCCCATCTGTTGTTTGCTTACAGAGAGGTTCCCCAGGAATCCACATGTTTTTCACCCTTTGAATTGCTGTATGGGCATAGGGTGAGGGGACCTCTAGATTTAATTCATTATGAGTGGAAAGGTGAGTGTGAATCTCACAAGGAGTCTGTTGTGGCACACATCCTAAACCTCAGGGCAAGGCTCAGGGAACTCATGGGCTTGGCCCAGGAGAACCTGGCAGAAGCCCAACAACAGAAAAATGTATGGTATGATAGGAATGCTCGAGCTAGAGAGTATGCTGTAGGGCAGCAGGTAATGGTTTTCTTTCCTGTCAGACACAACAAGCTGCAAGCAGCTTGGGAGGGACTCTACAAGGTGATAAGAAAGGTAAGTGATGTTAACTACATGGTGGAACTGCTAGGCAGGAGGCAGGAGCACAAATTGTACCATGTTAATGATGAAACCTTACCATGATAGGGAGGCTCTTGTGCTGAGAATTTGCAGTGGATTGCAGGAGGAGTCTGAGAGAGACCTGGCAACTGATCTCCTCAGTGAGGCTCGGACTGACACCTCAGTAGAAGGGGTAGCAATGTCATTGCAGCTATCTCCTACCCAGGTTTGAGAAATCCAAGCAGTGTTGTAGGTGTTTGGGGACATGTTCACTGGAAAACCAGGGTGCACCCACCTGGTGCAGAACCAGGTGGATACAGGACCCCAAAGGTCTAGAGTCAAATAGACTCTGAGGGAGGAGATACAGGAAATGCTGGAACTAGGGTTAATTCAAAAGTCCAACAGTCCCTGGGCCTCCCCAGTTGTGCTGGTATCAAAGAAGGTTGGCAGCACCAGGTTCTGTGTGGACTACAGGAAATTAAATAGTCACACAGAGTCAGATGCTTAGCCCATGCCTAGGACAGATGAGGCCCTAGAGCAGCTGGGTGGGGCTAAGTATCTTACAACCATTGATCTTACCAAGGGTTACTGGCAGGTGCCCTTGACTCCCAGTGCTTGAGGGAAGTCAGCCTTTGTGACTCCTTTTGACTTGCATGAGTTCACAAATATGCCCTTTGGGATGAAAAATGCCCCAGCAACTTTCCAGAGGCTGGTAGATCACATCCTAGTAGGAGCAGGAGGGTTTGCCCTTCCTTACCTAGATGATATTGCCATCTACAGCCATTCCTGGCAAGAGCACCTTCAACAGGTCAGGGAGGTGCTGGGCAGACTACAGAGGGCAGGGTTGACCATTAAGCCCAGAAAATGTCAGGTGGGTATGGCAGAGGTCTCCTACCTGTGACATAGAGTGGCAAGTGGCAAGATCAGGCCAGAACCTGCCAAAGTAGAAGCCAATCAGGCATGGCCTGCACCTATTGCCAAAAAGCAGGTGATGGCATTCTTAGGGACAGCAGGGTACTACAGAAAGTTCATCCCCATTTATAGTACCATAGCTGCTCCCTTCACAGACCTGACAAGGAAAAACAGGCCAGATAAGGTAGTGTGGACCACAGCATGTGAACAGGCATTCCAGAAGCTTAAAGAAGCTTTGGGGAGACCCCATGTATTAGCCAGTCCAGATTACATTAAACAATTTGTTGTGCAGGTGGATGCTTTGAACCATGGGGTGGGGGCTGTATTACCCAGATTTCTTCAGAGGGAGAAGAGGACCCAGTTGTTTATCTCAGTCATAGGTTCCAACCCAGGAAGGAATGCTATGCAGCTGTAGAAAAGGAATGTCTAGCCATAGTGTGGGCACTGCAGAAACTTCAGCCTTATTTTATGGAAGAAAGTTCACTGTAGTGACAAACCACAATCCCCTAACATGGTTAAACAGAGCCAGCCAGCAAAATGCCAAGTTCCTAAGATGGAGCCGAGGGTTGCAAGCATATGATATGTCAGTGCAGCAACACAGTGGGAGTAGCAATGCCAATGCAGATGGGCTCTCAAGACAGGGAATGGGGTAAGGTATACTCAGATAGACCTAACCCTCTCAAGCAATGTTTCTCAAGAGACACTTGAAAATTTAGCTTGAGTTCTCTGGTGGGGGGGTGGGGTGAAGATATGTGAAGGCCGCCAGTCTAGCTAGATATAATTTTGTAGATAATTCTATGTCTTTGTAAATATTAATAAAAAACATAGGCTTGTTCTCTTAAATGTGAGAAGACTGTATTGAATGTTGAACTGCAAAAATTTAACAACAGTGCACTCTGCTGTAAGAAAGCTGATAAGTCAAGCATTTTATGACTGTTTAATCTCAGGGCTCAGAGTCGTGGTGTCTGAACCAGCAGATTCTTTCTATTGTTTTGAGACCAGAGTTAATTGTTAGATTTTACATAGATAATGTCTTTAATTGCTGTGGTTTCCTGACCAGGTGCAAGCTTATTAAGAAATGTAAATGTAGAGTTTCTATTAGCCTGGGAAACCAGAGAATTGTTAAGAATGATGTAATCTACAATGAGTCAGCAGGATGTATTATCAATTTAAAGGACTTTCTCAGAGACAGAGACAGAGAGATTTTGTATTTTGTCTAAAGCTGACAACAACTCACCAGTATTCTCTTTGCTCTATATGTAAGTTTATTTAGAACTGTCTTTGCTATTAGATATAGATATAAAATAGTAAGTTTAGTCTAGCGGTTTGTCTGTATTGATGTCAGAAATATTCTACTGTATCATTTTAAGCATCTTCCTGTGGTCCTTGAACTCTTGACTAGCACTGTGTAGTAAGAAGTATTGTATTGTGTTTTTATTTATTATTAAATATTTTTAAACCTTTCAACTGTGGTTGTTTTGTGTAGAGATAATTTAAGCTCTAGAGTATTTTGTATGTATATAGTGATACTGTCCAAGCCACTCCAATAGTTTTAGCCCTGGGCCACACTTACTATTTGGATAATAATATTGCACAGTAATAATTGGACACCCTTTAGTAAGGGCCTTATTAGCAGCTGATATTAGTGGTTGGTGGCAGTGATTTTTACATTATAGCCTGGCAGAGAAGGGGGCATAGCTGGAGAACCTGTGCCAGCCTTGCCCAGGAATGTCTGTGTATTGTATAAAACAAGTGTGTGTGTGTCAGCTACTTGGGCAGGGACACGAATCACCAGTTGGACAGAGAGGGTGCTGGACATTTTAGCTTGACTACTAGGCTGAGTCCTCTACCCTATAGATGTGCTAGTGGGGAGTCTTATTTGGGATTTGGAGAGAAAGGGAGAAACCAGACCCAGACTGACTCTGATCTCTGTGTGCCTTAAGGGAAATTGTACTTTACTGTGTGTGTCTTTGTTATCCTTCCCAATTTGGACGCCCCTTACTAGTGTTCTCTCAGTGGTGAGGATTGAAGCTGTTTGATTAATGGGCCAGTGCTAGGGCTTCACAACACTTTATTGTATATTTTGTATATAAACACTCACTGACTGTAATTTACCATTCTGATGAAGTTATAATACTTAGTAAATGAACGAAAGCGCTAAATTTACACAAGGATCTGCCTGTGTCTGTGCCTTTTTTTCATTTTTTTATTTTTAATTTCGGAAGTTTGTTTTAATTTGTGTTTGCTCTTCCAGTTTTTCTCGGTTTTCCAGTATATATATATATATATATATATATATATATATATATATATATATATATGGTTTCACTTCATATTGCTGAAATGCTGAAATATCAGATTTCAGCATTTCGACAGTATAAAGCCGAAACCATCAGAACACAGACACTTCACAATCACGAAACCACAACATCAAACACAAAGCAGACAGCACACAACACACAAACCATAACACCCACACCACAAAACAATTAAATACAACAAAACACCACACAGACACACACCTACAATACACAAATGCAAGGGGACAAGCCCCCCTGCACCCCCACACCCTCCTGAGGTTAAGTTTCAGAAAGGGAACTGCAGGACCAAGCACCTGATTTATTTAGCAAAATGTACCAAATGTCCGTGTTTTTATGTAGGAAAAACCGACAGGTGTCTGAGAAATAGAATTTATGACCATTGTTATAGTATTAGAAAGAAGGACGGAAACAACGCTTTATGGAAACATCTAGATGTAAATACAACCTGTTCAACTTTTAATTTTGGCATCTTAGAAATTGTTAAGGACAATCCCAGGGGTGGTAGTATAAAGAAAAGACTGGGGGAGAAGGAGGCGAGATGGCAGATTAAATTAAATGCCTCCGTGTACCCAGGCATTAATGAACATATATCCATCAAACCTATATTAGAGAATAGTGGATAGATTTTTGGTGGTGGATTTGCCCTTTTATTCATATGTTTAATAAATTATTTTTCAAACCTTATATTGAGCCTTTGAAAGTAATCTTATATTGTTAATGTTTTTAACCATTATTTTTAGAAATAGATTATCAATTGGTAAGGTTTTAATGAATTTTATGGAACGAATTTATGTACTAGGTATATTGCAAGGGAATTATGCACTGGGCACTTTAAGATCTTAATTGTAATATAGTGAGAATTTGATTGGTGTGGTTATTTAAGCTGAGCATTTTTTATGAGCAGTGGTCTGATGAAGTCTATATTTTATAGATGAAAGCGCTCAACCTGTATGTTTTAATAGTTAATAAAGTGTATTTACGGTAATTCAGTCTGTGCCAGTGCTCCTTACATGCTGTGACCAGGAACGGACTTTGCTGTTATCAGATTTATTGTGTCGACTGTTCCAGGGCTTTTTCTGTTTTATAACAATATTATATGACTACCATTCTTGTATAGAAGTCACTGTTGTATTCTGAATGGGAAAGGTTATGGGACTGGCATTGCCTATCTGCATTTTTGTCCCTGCTGCTAGGTCTCTGCTTAATGTTGTTATGAAAAGTTTGTGGTGACAAAGGCTACCTACACAATTTGGTGCTTACATTACATTATTTATACAAACATTGCAGGGATGAAGTTATTTCCCAGTGAATAATATCATATAGAAGTTATGTCCCCTTAATAGCCAGACATTTACATTATTTGGCAGAGAAGCTTGTCTCTGCCTTACTTAACTTCCTACTTAAGTAGCAGATTTTTTTCCACCTACTTCCCGAGATAACACAATTCACAATCCAACACAATCTCAAATGTTATACACAATAAAGGACTTAGTAATGCCAGGAGTAACCAATACTGTCCCTGAACATAACATAGCTTTCAGGTGATTAAACAACTCAGATTTTTCTCCTCACCTGATCTGGATAGATGTCTTCCCTTGTGAGAGGTCTGCCAGAGGACAGGCTATTGCAGCAAAGGTATGTCCAAATTTTCCAAAGAATGCCTTCATCTGATGTTCAGTACTGGTGCAAGCCTGTTTTTAACAGCTTCTGGTTTATCTGTTTGTGGCCTAGTTGCTTTAACCAAGTAACATGCCCTAAGTATTACTTCTATCATTTCTTGTGTCTTACAAAGAGTTTAAGGAGCTAGTGATGAAGCACATGTTCTGAGTGAGGTTTTGCTGGTGTATAGCCATTTCAGCTGTAAATACAGATATAAGTGTTTTTTTTTCTCAAATTCTTTCCTCTACAAAAGGGAACATGTCAGGGTCTTTCTTCTTCTTTTGACTTTAGTAATTCTCCTTATTTTTACTTCAGCAATCTCGGTTTGTTAAATTGCCTGCTGCTGAGAGTCTTGTTTCTGACTAGCCATCTGTTTTAACATTACAGAGAGGAAACCTAGGATGCTATTCAGATTTCCTTTCCTCTCTCAGTGAGTTTATTAGTATGGGTATCACCGTGTCTGACTCCATAGACATCCTTCATTATCTTAGTGGCTGGAATCTTCTGATAAGTTGCCATGTCATGCACAATACCCTCATCCCTTTAGTTTCTGCATTGACACCTTTCACTAATTTAACAACAGGGATTTTCTGATAAGACATATTAACATGATTCTGATAAAACACAGGCTCTTCAACTGAGGGTATCCGATGGTGAATTGGAGCTGTAGGTAAAGGAATAGAGCTGTAGGCAAATTAATCTCCCTCCCTCCCTGCTGCCCATTGTTCCTACCCTCATAAACAATTCCAGTATTATGAAAAAGTGAAAAAATATAATGATCACAGTAATATATTCCAACATGTTGCTCCTAGACAGTGCACATCCCCAAGACAAGTTATGCCAAGTGTATATGCAAACCTCTGAGGTGTGATTTTTGAGAAAATATGCATATCTGAGGTCTGTAAGTTTGTGAGTAAAGCAAAAAAAAAAAAAAGGGAACGGCCACACTATTGATAGTCCCTACACAAGCTAGAGACCTTTTATGTATTTCTGAGCATGGCCAGCTTTTTAGACCTGGTGAGGTCCGGTTCAGATTTTCAGGATGGGGCCTCTCTACTAGGCCTGTGTCAAAATCCACCTATAGAGTCAGGTGGTCTAAGGGTAGCCAGAAGTTTTGAGTGTCCAGATGTTCTGTGATGCATTTTATGCCTCATTTTTGGAAGATTACAGAAAAGTTATGTATGTGCTCTCCACTATTGTCTGTGTCAACAGCTAATATTATTGATGACATTTTTTCACACACACACACACACACACACACACACACACACACACACACACACACACACACACACACACACACACACACAGACATTATCATCACTTTTGATAAGCCAGTCTATACAAGATACATTGTTGATTTTTCTTTTTTACACAACCACACACCAGACACACACACACACACACACACACACACACACACACACACACACACACACACACACACACACACACTGTCCCTAAAAAGCCAGGTCTATTACAAAATGTGCACACAACCACATGATCTGGCAGACACACATGCATGCATGCACGCACACACTCACACTGACAAAAAAGAACACACACTAGATGCTTCTATCCATCCATTTAGTGCTTTTGAGATTCATACTGCAGTGGTCCCAGAAACAGGAACAGCTGATGTCAGCACAAAGTTTCCTAGGCAAGTATGGAAATGAAGGGATTGTCAGGCATTTCTTGTGTATTATGTGCATACCCCCTCATCTACACACACACACACACACACACACACACACACACACACACACACACACACACACACACACACACACACACACACACACACACACACACTCCAGAGACAATTTAGAGTTGTCAATCCAGCTGACATGCCTTAGGAATGATGGAGATAATTTCATTACCCAGACAAAATGCACATTTGCACAATAAGGACATGTATAATCTGCAAAGAAGGTGCCTCCATCCAGGAACTGAACCAGAGAATTTCTTGATATAAGGAGATAATGTTACTCACTGTACCATTGTGCGACCCTACCCAGTCCCCAACAAACAAATTGTAAGTATACGGTTTCACCTACTGCAGGTCTTTGGGATGTTAAAGGAAACCAGAGACATGAAGGACATGCAGACACCAAACACATAACCACATCCAGGAACTCAACCAGAGAATCAAATGCTGTAACACACCAACATTATTTACTGCATCATACTACTTGCTACATCACTTTGCTAGTGATCAGTTGTTTTTTGAAAAATTTTGCCCAGATCCAAATTAACCACCAGAAAACAGACAGTTATTGTGTAAATGTCTGATGTCTGACCATGAAAGTGAAATAAATTATTAAGTCAGATAACCAAAAAGGCTTAGGAACAACCCTGTGCAGGTAGATGTTGTCAGCATTCAAGACGTCTATTCAGACCAAACACAAAAGTTGTTTCCAATTCAAAAAATCAAGTTAGAGGTCACAAAGTCTTGAACAAGTCCAAACTTTTATTTGAACACAGATAGCAGGTAAGCGCTTTTGCCAGAGAGGCTTCCACAGACCATATAAAAACAGTTAATTCAACACACTCCATATATATATTGGAGACCAATGCCTCCCTCCTCCCAACTTTTGATGCTAGTCTAATGAGAGTCTTGCTTTTTTGGGATACCATAAGAACTTTAGTAAAATAGAGTTTATTTTTTAAACTTTTTTAGAAGGGGAAGAATTAATGACTGTCTAAATAATAAGATTTTTGGTAAGATTATCATTTTGATCAATGTAATTCTATCCTCAAATGTGAAAAATAATTTATTCCAATTGTCTGTTAATTTGGAAATTGTATCAATTAGGTTTTGTTAGTTAGCTTGACAAAGTTCACAGACAATTGCAAGTTGGGAGCTATTATTAACCCCCCAAGTGATGCTGATATCCTACAGAAAGGCCTCACTGAGACCAACGATTGGTGTCAGAACCATGGCCTTAAGCTAAATGCCAAAAAATGTGTCGTCATGACCTTTGGGAAAACACAGTTCCCATGAATTACCACATTGATGGTAGTCCACTGAACATAGAAGGTGTTATAAGAGCTCTAGCAACACAGGTTGACAGCAACCTCTCTTTTGACCACCACATTACCACTGTGGTCAGAAAGTCCTTCTATGTGGCACACCTCATTACTAAGGGTTTTGCATCCAGGTAGAAAGAGGTCATTGTCTCCCTCTATTCTTCCCTCATTAGGCCAATCATTGAGTACAATGCCCCATTTGGCATGTACCTCACTAAACACCTGCAACAACTGGAGAGGCCACAAAAGTACCTCACAAAGAGGATCCTGGGCCTTAAACATCTGTCCTATATGAACAAACTCAAAAAACTCCAATTATTGTCTGTCTCATATCGCCTACTTAGAGGTGATCTCTGCTTGACTTACAAAGCCATGTCTGACCCAGCTCTGGTAGAAATGCTACATCTAAAGAAATCCCAATCCCTCTGTATCACATGCTCCAGGGACCTCAACCTCATTACCACAATCAACAGAACATGCTGGAGAGACAGGTTCATAACCCAGAGACTGCCCATGCTATGGATTAGACTTCCCATACATGTCAAGCAGAGCACCTCAGTGGCCCGCTTCAAGAAAAATGTTGATGAGTGGATATGAAATAGAAAATTCACCCCAGGGATCACTCCATTGGCTTTACTTGTTGCAAGGGTAATCCTATGGGCTAGGCTTGTAAAGGCTCCAGGGCCATTAGCCTAGTACACACCTATGAATCTACAAACCTATGAACTAAAATTGATTTTTTATTATTAGTCTCAATAGTATTTTTTTAAGAGTTTATCTTAGTGGTTATCCTTTTGTTTATAAGCAAGATTTTTGTTTTATTGTGATTAGATTTCAGACCTGAAATAATTTCAAAATAGTCCACAGAGCTAACTATATGATCCAATGAGAGTTCAATATTGCCACCAGTGAGCAAAATGTCATCAGCAAAAAGCTGAATTTTAGAAGAAAAGTTTTTATTTATTTTAAAACCTTTAATGTTTATGTTAGATCTTACATAGCAAACAGCTCTATAATAAGTGCAAATAACAAAGGGTATAAAGGGCATCCCTGTTTTGTACCTTTTAAGATAGCAAAGGGGCTAGATATAAAGGAGCCTATTTTGACAAAAGAAACCGAGTCATCATAAAGCTTTTTAATTAACTTTATGAAATCAGTGGAAAAGTTATATTTATTTAGTACTCTGAGCAGGCATGACCAATTCACAGAGTCAAAAGCTTTATCCATATCTAAGCTTATTATGGATACCTCTTTTTTATTTTTGTTTGCTATATCAATCAAAGCAGAGAGTCTTATTTCATTATCTTGACCTTTCTTATTAATTAAAAATCCAGTTTGATCTTCCTTTACTAATATAGACATGAAAATATTGTTGTTTACATTTAAAAGTGATATAGGTCAATAAGAAGAAAATAGAGAAGGGTTCTTATCTGATTTTAACATGGGTGTAATAAGAGAATATCTCCATAATGTGGAATATTTGATGTACTCTTAACTTCTTCAAAATCGTTTAATAACATTTTAAAATATTATTGTGTAAAAGTTTATATAGCTCAGGAATTATCCCATCCATACCTGATGCTTTATTAGTTTTAAGATTTTTAATTTGGTGTTTTAATTCCTTAAAGGAAAAATACTTATAAATCTTGCTTTTCTGTTCTTTTAATAGTTCATTGTGTATGTTTTCTTTAAAAAAACTATCCAATAAGTTGCTGTTACTTAGGTTTGACTTTGGGCCAGATTCAGGAAGCCTCCGTGTAAGAGTTATAACTCTTACACGGAGGCTGCAGTTAAACGGTGTGATGTCAGCATGTCATGCATATGCATGAGGTGCATGAGGCATGCTGAATCACACTAGTAACTCTTACACGGTCCGTGTAAGAGAGTAGGGGGCGTGTCCGTAGGCTAAGCCCTGCAAGCGGACACGCCCCCAGAAGACTAGAATGGCTGAAAGTAAACAGCCACGAGAGAGGCCATGGAAATGTGAATAAACACACTACACAACACATGCCCCGACAGACCATCAGTGTATAAAGTGCAGAGATGTTATAAAATTAAATTAAAACCTGTTTTATTTTTTTAAACCCCGTAAATGTTTGCTACTGTGTGCGCTCATGTGCGCGGGTGTGCTACTAGCGCAATTGCAGTTAGCAGTCAGTGGAAAAGGATATAAGAACTAAATATGCAAAGTAAGCCAAGAAGTAATAGCTTAGCGGTAGAGATGCTGGCCTAAGAGTAGGCAGGCAGGGTTCGAGCCCCCACAACAACCTTTTTTTTTTGTAAATAAGCACTAAAAAGCCCCCTGACAGTATTGTACAAATGTAAAAGTATTCCCTTTTGTAAAATGGAATGAAATGGAGCATATATTTAGAAGTAACACAATAATAAAAATAGTCAGAAATGTACTGATAGCTAAGCTGCTGTGAGACAGACTTCCCGTAGCTAAGTAGTGTTTAAAAAGCTGCAAACTGCGTGCCCGTTGCTAAGCACCGGTTTAACAGGCTGAAACTGTTTGCAACTAGCTGTGCTGAGCTGAACATGTGTGTCACTAGCCAATTAAGGTTTATCCCAGCGCACACCATTTGCACGTCGCTCCCACAAGCTAACTGTCAGTGCGCATGCGTTTGCTCCGCGCAAACGAGCGCAGACCTGCTTTTAAGTGCTTAAAAGTGCTTTTGGCATGTTTGATTGACAGGTCCTCAACTCATTTCTGTCAGGAAAATCAAAAATCAGTTGCCAGATTCGAACCCAGGATACCATGCACTAGAGTCAAGGTACTAAACCACTAAGCCATGACAGCAATACCTAGAAATGCAGAAATAGCATATATATGGGATAAAATCCAGAATGGAGCATGATAAAGCATTTTCAGTGAAGTAGATACAATTCCAAAACTGCCAATCAGAGAAATGTGCGGGAAAAGCGACATATATAAGCCCCATAGGTGGGAATACACAGCAGAAACGATTGTAGAACAGACCTACAGTCAGAATGAGTGGAGTAGGTGAGGGACGTTGCTTTCGAGCACAGCGTTGGGGCGTTGAGGAGTCCAGATACATGGTCTGGCTCCTTGTCCATCATCACGAGGCCCAACTCATGCAGGGCCAGGTCTCATGGGGAGCGTATAGGGCAGAGGCATGGGACCAGTTGGCTCGTGATCTGACCAGTGCTACTGGCATTCCACACACTGGTGAGCAGGTCCGTCACCACCATGCGGACCTGAAGCGACGCAAGCAAGACCAGTTGACCGAATGGATCCAGGAGGCCCGGGATATGCCCGACGCCCCACTACTGAGTAAGTTACATTTTGCTTATGTATGTAAGGATTTCAACTGGCTGATACCATGGAGATGTGTAGTCCAATATTACTTCTTTCGTATTACAGCTGCAGGTGTCTGCTCTGCAAACCGCGAGATGTATGCCCGTAGGCTGGTGCGGCTGCGCCACCATGCAGGTTAGTAACCCCACCCATTACTTGTAAATAAATATTATACTGTAGCATGTATCAGAACACTGCAGTGTATTGATTAAAAGTAATATAATGTGCAAGCAAGAATTGAAAGTCTGCAGGTATGGCTGCAACAAGTTCATCAGTATGCAAGTGTAACTGGAAATATAATTGATAGAATTAAACAGTGCTGTAATACAGATGTCCCACCATTAATTAAATATAGTGTAACCTGCAGTAGTCTCAAGAGTACAGCTTCAGAATCTGAGGTAGTCATATGTGAGATATATCCCCTGTTGAAATGCTGAATCATGACAGAAGTGAGGCTGTTGGAAAGTGTTTGAATCACCACCAGTCTAACATGTGAACAAAGCCTAGAAGTACCAACCTGAACTGTGAAGTTGCAGGATGTGTGAGAGTGACAGAAAGGGTCATGTATGAATAAATAAAGTAGTAATAACCCCTGAATATAGTAGCCCCAGTGTGTTTCTACAGAACTAAATGCATGTGGGAAGTACATCTTAATATCCCAAACTGATTTCAGTGTGTCAGAATCTGGAATGTCTAGGCCAAATTCTGTATATGGTGATCACAATAAACAATTTGCAGATAGAATGAATGATTATCTGACAGACTAAACAGCCATAGTTGTCCCCTGTCCTGTCATAAAAATGTAGCAGGATGATGTATCTGATCAGATTCAAAATAAGTAGGATAGTGGTGTATTTGTAACAGGTGTAGCATGACAGTCAAATAAAAATTATTTTGAAACATCAGCCTCAACTTAATTGTGTACCTATTACAAATGTAAATCAATGTGTAACATATGAATGTGTCATCACTTTCTATCTCCACCCAACCCTATAATTCCATATAACAACACCCACTAAATAATGATATGTGAACATTTCATTAATCATGGACATTTGTCCGTTTCAAAAATATATGCATGTCTGTTTGTGCATGTGCCCTGTTCATACCTGCAAATTTGATGGCCTGTTGCCATTAATCAACCCTGCATGTTGTTTGACTGTGTATTTCTGTTCAAATAATGCATGTGATATTGATATGCCCCTTGTTCAATTGTGTTAATATCTGGGTGTTTGTTTGATGGGAATACCAATGCATGCTGTTACAACTAATCTGAATGGAATAAAATGCCACTAACCCAAACTAACATAACTACTCACAAACCTAGAACGCTTGGGAAGGCAGGTCCCAGCAGACCCACCTCTCCCACCTCAGCTGGCGACTGCACCTGGCACTAGTGCCCAGGCTGGACCCCCCCTCCCGTGGCCCTGTGCCACCTTCGGGTGGGAGCGCTGCAGGGGATGGGGCCCGTCCCCCCTCTGCAAGTGTGGCCGGAGGGGTTCGTCCACTCACCCTCCAAGGTGTCTGGTCTGTGGTGTGAAGGGAGATCCAAGACTCTGTTCTTGGGCCCCTACGCCAGCTCGAGGCTCGTGTGGCACAGCTAACGGCCCCGGCCGTTGCCCCGCCTACACAGCCCCCAGCACAGCCCCGTCTTGGGCTGTGAAGGAACAGTGGCAACTGCCTATGGGTGGGGATATCAGTTCCACTGTTGCCATCTGTGGGCTCATGCATCTTGGATATCCCAACCTCCGTCCCTGTCAATTGTGTAACCCCCCCACGTGTGTCATACACCGCCCCTGTATGCGTCTTGTCTGTCTTGTCTGTTAACCTACCCAACCTACCTCCCCAGCTATACCGACTTCCTTCACCTGACATACCACTCCCACCTGAAAAAAAAATAAGGGCACTCTGTACCCACAAAAAAATTACGCCCCATACATAGCTGTCCATGTCGCACACATGTCTGCTTGACATTGAAACAGTTAATTACTATTGGCTCTACAACAAATATTAATGTTGTCCTGACACCTCTCTCAGGGGTGAAAGGTTTCCAATGTCTCACCAAAATACATGGAAATGCACAGCTGTTGCTGCCAAAGACATGGGCATCTATGGGCCTTACCTACATCCCTCCTGCAAATCCCACGCTTGTTTCCCTACTGTCTTACCCTCTTTGTGACCCCTTTTCACCACTTTCCTGTCACCCTTTTCTTTTCTTTCAAAGAAATTAGCTGGTGTGCTTGTGTTAGGAGCTCACCGCCAGTGCGCATGCGTGAGCTCAGCAAGCGCAGACCTGGTTTAGTGCTTAAAAGTGCCTTTATGGCACTTTGATTGACAGGTCCTGTACTCAGTTTGAAAGTTTGCAAAGAAAAATAAATTCCCACTGTCAGTCTCGAACCCAGGACCTTGGTAACATTAGTCTGTATGACCTATCACTAAGCCATGCCTGCCTTACAAGAGAACAGTGCTAAAATAAATATAACATGTAATAGTAGGAATCAGTATAAAGGCAATATAGGAGATGTACTATCCAAGCATGTCAGGCAGAGTTTTAATGGCCAAATTACTGGATTCCCATACTAGTTCAGTGTTAACAGATACAGCCCTGCTACTTGTTAGCTTGTACATAATACTGTAAGGTAATGTACATATATGAAGGTACGTATATCTACACATACATATATATAAATATATATAAATACATATGAAATATAGTTGTAGGTGTCAGTATCCATACACACTCACTACAGGAAACAGTGAACATAAATGCAGCAACCTGAATCTGCAACACAGCCTGACCCCTGTGTGACCTACTTACCCTTCTAACTGCTTAAAGGTGGCCTCAGCACTTTGATTGACAGGTCCTATACTCAGTTTGAAAGTTTGCAAAGAAAAATAAATTCCCACTGCCAGTCTCTTCATAACATTATTCTGTATGACCTACCACTAAGCCATGACTACCTTACAAGAACACACTGCTAGAATAAATATAACATGTAATAGTAGGAATCAATATAAAGGCAATATAGGAGGTATACTATCCAAAGCATGTCAGGTAGAGTTTCAATGGCCAAATTACAGGATTCCCATACTAGTTCAGTGTTAACAGAAACAGCCCTGCTACTTGTTAGCTTGTACATAATAAAGTAAGGTAATGTACATATATGAAGGTATGTATATCTACACATACATATATATAAATATATATTAATACATATGAAATATAGTTGTAGGTGTCAGTATCCATACACACTCACTACAGGAAACAGTGAAGATAAATGCAGCAACCAGAATCTGCAGCACAGCCTGGCTCCTGTGAGACCTACTAACCCCTTTAACTGCTTAAAGGTGCCTCCAGCACTTTGATTGATAGGCCCTATACTCAAGTCAAAAGCAGAATATAAGCATACTAGCAGGCCCTACCACAAGACCATTGTAACACTAGTCTGTATGACCTACCACTAAGCCATGACTCTCATACAGGAATATAGTGCTAAATAAGTGGAACATGTAATAGTAGGAATGAAGATAAAGGCAATATAGTATGTCTACTACCCAAAGCATGTCAGGCAGACTTTTATAGTCCCAATTACTGGATTCCCATACTAGTGTAGTGTTAACAGAAACAGCCCTGCTAATTGTTAGCTTGTACCCAATAATGTCAGCTAATGTACATATATGAAAGTATGTATATGTACACAGATATATATATATATATTTATATAGCAATACATATGACATATAGTTGTAGGTGTCAGTATGCATACACACTCACTACAGGGAACAGGCAAGAGAAATGCAGCAACCTGAATATACAACACAGCATGAAGCATGGGAGATGTACTAACCTTCACACTCACAGAACACTGTCAACAGCATACCAGCATGGTCCACGCCCTACAATCTGAAAG
Organism: Protopterus annectens; assembly: GCF_019279795.1. NCBI lineage: Eukaryota > Metazoa > Chordata > Ceratodontiformes > Protopteridae > Protopterus > Protopterus annectens. The sequence goes on from NC_056741.1 coordinate 626,314,818, forward strand.
GGCAACGCCTATCTCACATACCCTTTTATAGCAGTGTCCTGAAATCACAGTGAGACATGCAATCAGTACACACCTGGCTGCATGCAATTAGCAAATGCTGCCTTACAATTGGTGCAGAGGCCATCACATGGACCTATGCAGATACCTACAAAAGCATTGAGTACCCACACTACACTCATGCAATACATTCATTGCACAAAACCTACAGAGAAAGAGAGAGACAGAGAGAGAAATCAAACAAATATAAGGACAGCCAGCAGCAAAAGCAGCAGCAAGCAGCAAGCAGCAAGCAGCAAACAGCAAGCAGCAAGCAGCAAGCAGCAAGGAGCAAGCAGCAACAAGCACCACTGGCACAGGAACAGCTGCCACAAACACAGGTAATGCAAAGTAGCAGGTTAATCCTGTGTATACTGTGACACCTCCAAATGTATCATAGTTCACTATCTATAGGTATGTCCATGAGATAGGTTGTGTGTACATAGTCCTGAAATATAAACATATGTAATATTGCTGTACATGTTGCCCATACTTAACACTTCCATAGCTTAGAACACAAGGCCAGTTGTGCATATGATGCAGTAGTTCCCAGGGTCAGTAGAGGTTCCTCCTCATTGGTGTGGGACCACTGTGTATGTATGGCACTGTTCAGGTACATATCCTGTAGTATGGCCAGGGATTAATATCAGTCTGTCATGTGGTGCTATGTCCTCCAGGGGTGAATGCAGCACACATCCAGGGATACCATTTCGTAACAGTGATGCTATGTGTTCTGCAATGATGAGGGTGGCTCTCACCTGGACATGTGAGAGGATAGGGAGGTGACAGTCATCTGGGATAACTAATACCACATGTGTAGGAGAATGGGGGGGGGTACCTGCACCTAAACTGTCTGCAACAATGCTGCCAATATCTGTGCATTTGGTGAATGTGAAGCATCTTAACACTGCTGACCACAGATGCCTTGCCGTCATGTGAATCTGCCCTCTGCTGCAGTAGCCTCCTACTATTGTTATACAATATGCCTGTATCTGTAGTCCACTGGACAGGATTAATAAGTGATGTGCAGTTGTTCTGGGTTAGATATGTGTGTGCACAGTACATGCAGTATGTGGGATGTCTGTGGTAAGCATATGCAAAGGTGCTGGTGGTGTGTTGTGGCTTCCACTGGCCCAATGGGCTGCATGGATAGCATCACTGTCATAACTAGTGAATAACTGTGTAATTACATGCATACATAGCAAGGTAGTGTACTGTGCTTGTGGTGTTGTTCGGATATGTATATCCAGGCTGAGTAATTGGG